>NC_063064.1:26844007-27144007 GCF_018812025.1 Megalobrama amblycephala
CTAAACCGCTCAATTCATATGGATTAGTTTTACAATCTCTTTATGAACTTTTTGAAACGTCAAAGTGTCAGTTGCATTGCTGTCTATGGAGGGTCAGAAAGCTCTCAGATTTCAACAAAAAGATTTTTATTTGTCTTCCGAAGATGAACGAAAGCCTTACAGGTTTGGAGCGACATGAGGGTGAGTAATTCATGACAGAATATTCATTGTCAAGATCTGACTCAAAATAATGAATTTTTCATTGTTCTGGCATTGCTCCTTTTTAAAGCTTGAAAGTTCCAGTTCAAGCTTAAAAGTTTGCCATTCTTTTTAATTTCTTGGGAACGAACGTGCTAATCAAAATTCTTTCTTTTACCAAGAAAAAATCACCTCAGAAGTTGTAAATATAGTGGTGTTTCAATGCTGAATACAAGTCAGAACAGTTTATAAGAGATAAGTTTAGCTTATGTGTCTATTATATAGTCTGTGTGAGTTTATTCACATAGTTAAGTCCTGGAGGAGCTAAATTCTGATGTTGTTTGCCTTCAGTTCAGTACAATAAACAGAGAATGTGGATGAAGGGGAGCAGACGTAACCGATCGAAGTGGTCTAGGGTGTATGGTTTGAATTTAGAGAAATGCACCAAGGTTATTATTGCATGAACCCGAGCACAGACCTTTTTCTCAGAATGTCATAAAGAGGAAAGCAGAAAAGGTAAAATCTGTCAGAGTTGTTGCCCTATACCTACCCCACTTGACCTTAGTGCCCTTACACTTTTAGGGAATATAAATGAGCTCATACCACAGCTTCTGTGACTTTTCATCTGACCTTCAGTGGCTCCAGTTGCCCTCTGGGTTAAATCACTTTTCACAAAGTTTGCAACAGTGAGTATATATATTTATCTATTTATATATGCATTTATCTGTTGCAAATGGAGGTTTAGTAAATAACCATTGTTTCTGCAGCAGAGGCAGAGCAGAAACCCACCATCCTGTTCGAGAAGATGCTCAGCTTGTGTAGGTTGATGGTGTTGCTGGAATTATTTCTTGGCTTGTTTGGCAAAGAATGCCTCTTGGTTTTCCTGTTTGTGCACAAGACCTTCTTGATGCAGAACTTGCATCATCACATTTCTCACACTTCCTGCCCACCTCCTCCTCAACCGGTCAAATCCGTTTTCATAGCGTTAATGTGCACTCAACCTCCCACCAGAAAGTCCTACTGGAATGGAGTAGGACTCTTGAGTGACGGCTCGGCCTTACTTTCAAAGCCTTATTGTCACCAACAGATTTTTTTTTCTTCCCCCAAGTCCCCAATTAGCAACTGTCCAAAGCTCCATGCATACAGCCATGGCCAATTCCTGATCCAGTTCAGCTAATTGGCATAATGATCTCAACTCGTTAAGAGAGGAGCCTGGGGTGCTAAACCTGGGGGTCAGAAGCTCCCAAAGGCTGCTGATAGAAAGTAGAGAGAGAGGCAGGAACAGGATTGGAAAACAATGGACTCCTCTAGGATTAACGATTTTACCACAAGGATTGGCGTGACCACCCTGGTCTCTCGATTTCTGATTCACTGACTGCTACTGTAGTCTGCAAGCCCTCAAGCTTTTGGGAACTTCCTCTCATCAGGCCAAACAATGCGGTGGAAGTGGAAGCCCATGGGTCTGAAGATGGTTGCCATGGATAAGAAGAGCTGGGGAAACATGCCGGATTCTGTGAAAGGGCCATGAAAGGCATTCCAGTCCCTAAGTGACGGAGAGTTTTAGGGTTTGCTCTTTCTCTGTTCTCTATGTCAGATTTTTGAGTCAGTCAAAACGAAAAAATAGGCGCAGCAGATATTTAAAGCAAAGGCTTCTATTAGAATAGGTGATGGTGACTGTTGGCAGAATTGTAATTTCAGTAGTTTGTCTGCTAGATTTCTGAAGTATGTGCATGCTTTTTGGTGCCAGTAGTGGACATTCCATAGCACAAGAGGAGGGATTTGTGATGGTTCTGTCATGTGAATGTACTAACTATGCGAGAAAGGGGTCTGTAATATCAAGACAACATTTTATGACGTCAGCATATTCCAATACTGCACTGTCAGAGAAAATGTCCAAAAATTGTACATTTAGGAGTCTTTTTTTACCTTACGTACCACTTAAGGGTGCATCTTATCTTAAATTTTAAGGATAGTTCACTATCTGAAATAAAATAAATTAAAGCTATATAAAAAAGGAAAAAAGTAATCAAATACATGACATAAGCACAATAAAACTGAAAAATATATCTAATTAAATACTCTAATAGCATATAAATAATACTAAAATAACACAACCGGTATGACTTTCCTTCTGTGGAACACACACAGAAAAGATATTTTGAAGGTCATTGGGGTTGAAAACAACATTTTTCAAATTATCCTTTTTTTTTGTTCCACTGAAGAAAGAATGTCATACAGGTTTTAGAATGACATGAACGATTACAGAATGTGAACTATTCTTTCAAGGGTACCATTAGGTACTAATTTGTATCCTTTACTAAAGTACAAAGGTGTATCTTTGAGGGTACATCTCCAATTGCAAGGTAAAAGGTTTTTCTGACAGTGTGCCATACTGTATTCTGTATTTGAAGTACATTATTTTCATGCGTAGAAATAATTGTGTCCTGTGACACCAGGAAGTTAACTTTTAAAGAATTTAGATTGAAAGCAAATTTTATGTTCTTGCTTATAACAGAAAGAGGCTGAGATGCCTTTAACTCGGTCCCTAACTGCGTGTTTTCTGTTCTCGACAACTGTGAATTATTTGATGAGCTTGATAGCTTATTGTGACCATCTTCATGATCCATCACTCCTGATGAAAACTGACTAGTGACAGAAAAGATAATGTCAACAAACTGCCATTTCAGGAAGGATCTTAAGCATCCTGTTGTCAACAGACGTCTAGGAACAGAATTCCAACTGGCTTTCGCCATCAAAACTATTAGTATTTTCACAGCGTCCTGGCTGTCTGAGGATGGCAGGAACATGAAAAGGCAGTCCACTGTGAAGATGCGGATAGCGGCAGTGACAGCGAGGGGGAAGGGAAGATGCGAGAGCTTTTTAAAGTGCGTCTGAAGTGATGAATAAATGAGTCTGCCTTCCAAGGTATTTTGGAGTCGATTTCCCAGAGGACTGCTGCAACACCGTAACCTCAGTGACATTTCGCAAATTTGCCTGAAATGGATTTGACTGCTGCTTGACAAGTAAAACGACAAAAGTAAAACAGAACCGCTATGCTGACAGTTACATATGCTCATCAGTACTTCTTTCTTTCTGTCAGTTCAGTGTCTTGAATTATTTTTTTTCTCGCCGTATTTCAATGTCTACAAGCTTTCTTTGCAGACATTTACCTCAGTCGAGACTAAACATGCCACCCTACGGTTAACCATCCCTCCTTTACCCACATTGCAACTCCTCTAAACTCAATTTTCAGAGTCTGTATGAGCTTTTCCAATTGTCAGCAGGAACATATCTTTTTTGTAGTATGACTTACTGGTATTTTGATTGGTAGTTTATTGTTAGGCGTGGTGTGATGTAGTGGTTAGGGCTCAGTAAAGGCTTAGAATAAAAGTTATAAAATTGCTGGTTTGACTGCACAAGCCATCACAATTTTGCCTACAAACTTAAAGTAATAATGATGTTATTTAAAAAAAATTATGTAGGGCCATTAGGAATTGATTGGATCGTAAAATATAGATTTTTAATCTAAATAATTTATTTTTTGATCCATATTCATTCCAACTACCTGATAATTGTGATGTATCCACCGTATTTTGCAATGTTGAAGTAAGTATTTTCTTTAAATGTGCGAGACTTCTGATTCATTATCTGCTATAGTTAAATAACTACAAAAAAAAAAAAACAAAGCAGTAAACAATCTAACTATAACTACTGTGTTTACATGAATACTTGCCAAGACTGCCGTTTTTACATTATTTTGTGTGTATTTGACTGTTTAAGCGCCAAAAACAGCAAAAAAGAACTCAATTTAGTACTGAGAGGTGACTTTATGTGCGCGCACTTTCGGCGTGAGCACAAAATCCGCAGGAATGAGTACAATTATGCACAATATGTGCAATCCCAAGCCGAAATTCAAGCCCTGTAACACCAACAATATTCATCCAAAAGCAAATGAAAAGAGTGAGTGAGGGGAGGCGGGTCTGTGTGTCAACTCGCTATAGGAGAGATGAGAGCGAGAAAGCCCAGCTGGTATCGTGTATCTATATTATGCAAAAAATGAGTATTGGAAGCGTTTCACATTTCAGTATAGATATGCATCGAAAAAATTTATATTTTTGACAATACTACATTGCGCTTAGTTTATTTCAGATGCCTTTTTAAAATGCTACAATTGGCTTTCACTGCTTTATTTAGTACTCTTTCCTCTTCTCTTGATATGCCCAAATATAAGTCTGACTTTGCAGCCTTTGTCACACTGCTGGCAAGACGTTTAATTTTATTAAACTGTAAATCGCCTAGACCTTCTACTCATTCAGATATTTTCCATTTTATTAAACTAGAAAAAATCAGACACACAATGAAGGGATCCTCTGATCATTCCAATAGAATTTGGGGACCTTTCCTAGGATATGTAGGATATGTGCTTAGGATATTTCCTAGCATATGTGCTTTGTATGTTTAGTTTTTTTTTTTTTTTGTACCTGTGATTTTATTTTGAAAAGAATTATTTATTTACTTTTTTTTTTTACTATTTGTTTCTTACTATCATGTTGTTTTATTATATTATTATTATTATTATTGTAGATAGGTTTTTTTTTTTTTTTTGCATGTGTGATTGTTGCTCTAGGTGCCCTAGATTCAAAATTTGAATTTATCTCGGCATAGTTGAATAACAAGAGTTCAGTACATGGAAAAGACATACATTGAGTTTCAAACTCCATTGCTTTCTCTTTCTTATGTAAATCTCATTTGTTTAAAAGACTTCCGGAAAACACGCGGATCTCAACATAACACCGACTGTTACGTAACAGTCAGGGTGTACGCCCCAATATTTCCATATGCCAGCCCATGTTCCCAACATTATGAAAGGCATTAGACAAGGGCAGCCAGTAACGTCTGGATCTGCACAGGTGAATCAGACTAGGTAAGCAAGCAAGAACAACAGCGAAAATGGCAGATGGAGCAATAATAACTGACATGATCCATGATAGCATGATATTTTTAGTGATATTTGTAAATTGTCTTTCTAAATGTTTCGTTAACATTTTGCTAATGTACTGTTAAATGAGGTTAAAGTTACCATCGTTTCTTACTGTATTCACGGAGACAGAAATTTTCATTTTTAAACACTTGCAGTCTGTATAATTCATAAACACAACTTCATTCTTTATAAATCTCTCCAACAGTGTAGCATTAGCCGTTAGCCACGGAGCACAGCCTCAAACTCATAGAGAATCAAATATAAACATCAAAATAAATACTTTACTCACATAATTCGAAGCATGCATACAGCATGCATGACGAACATCTTGTAAAGATCCATTTGAGGGTTATATTAGCTTTGTGAACTTTGTAAATGTGCTGTAATATAATCGAGAGCTCGTGTGGCAGGGAGCACGCGAGTTAAAGGGGCAGCGCGCTGAAAAAATCAGTGCATAGTTAATGATGCCCCAAAATAGGCAGTTAAAAAAATTTATTTGAAAAAATCTATGGGGTATTTTGAGCTGAAACTTCACAGACACATTCAGGGGACACCTTAGACTTATATTATATCTTGTGAAAAAGCATTCTTGGGCACCTTTAATGTTTTTTCCCCCTCCCTTTTATTAACAAAAGACATATATGGAGGTTATATAAGTATATGTATGTTTTATAATTGTATGTTATATTTTGTTAATATGGAAAATTTAAATAAAGTGAGGGGAAAAAATACTACAATTGAAAAATGCATATATTATATATAAAATTCAATTGGCGCAAGTCACTAGTAGAAGTGACTGTGTTACACACCACTACTGAAATCTAATCACTAATAAATCGTTGTTGCTGCTGCCCTGTAATATTTGACATCATGTAAAAAATCTGCTGTTGAAGTCCTAAAGATGCCCCTGTTGTCAAAACTGTTGACAGAACATGGTCTCTGGCAATTCAGAGCTTTTGTTGTTGCGATCTCATTTATTTATAATCTAATGCCATGTTGGGAGAGACTTAGTCACAATTTCTGTCAAAACCTCTGAGCAAATGGAGGCTTAGTGACAGGCCAGTCTGTTAAAACACACTTCCCGGGAATAACACCTGCTGGGGCGCACCAGGAGACGAGACCTCCCGCAGACCTGGGCTGCAGAACGCTCCAGCTGTGAGTAGACTACTTGAAGAATTATGTTATGCTGTAGAAGGATCAGAATTGATTTGAACCGTGATATAAACACACGATGGCACACATGAAAGAAAACTGAAACCAGTTTACCTCATCTGGTTATCTGCTTTTCTGACTAATGTTTTATCCGACTGGCAGTGCAATTTATACCTGGAAGGCTCGGCAGGAGGCCAAAAGTGACCCGGAAGACTACGAGATGAATGAACACTTTTCTTCCAATTTAAAGGATGGATGTTATGGGAACTGTTGCAGCCTCTTTTCTAAACAGACCTTCATCTGTCACAGTCTGTCTTCAGCGACCTAGCCCTCTTCCCACCGAATCCTCGAGGGTCTTGAACCCCAAGCCGAGACTGGGTCGTGCAATCCATCTCAAATTTCCCCGATGCCCTCATTTGCGAGCGTATGTGCCTTCGGATGGTAAAAGCAAGAGGCGTGCATGCAAAGTGACTGTTGGGCATCTGTCCACACTGGTCTCGGAGCTGCCAAATACGTGGCAACTGTGCACCGTCTTATCAAACTACAGCTATGTTGTTTTGTTTTTTTCAGACAGTGCCACCTGCTCATACAACTCCATCTAATCCTGTATTGATATGCTTTTTTCAGCTTGGCTTTGTTTATTCTCATTAAGCTAGCTTTTCCTCTGTGACTCACCAAATCATGGACGCTCCCCGTTGTCTTTGAACACAACTGCGCAAGCAAGAGTGAGGGAGTTCTTCCTGCTTATTTGTTGCATAAGATAAGAGTTGTAAGAGGTGTACAGCTCTTTTTGCTGATTACTGCAGGCAGCTGATGGGTTTTAATGGGGTTGGGAAAGTTGTTGTGGATATGCTGTTTGGGGATCGGTTTAGGAAGGTTGGCTAGAGAAGTGTTAATTGTCTTTGATATAAGCCTGCTTTATTGTTAAAGGGGTGGTTGATTATGATGTCACTTTTTAACTTTAGTTAGTGTGTAATGTTGCTGTTTGAGCATAAACAACATCTGCAAAGATACAACGCTCAGAGTTCAATACAATCAGATAGAATTCTCTGTTTAAGGACTACAACAAATGGCTGCTAGGGACTACAACAAGCTTCTTCCCGGGTTGGTGACATCACTAACCCTAAAATTTACATAAACCCAGCCCCCGGGAACACGCAATAAAGGGGGTGAGGCCATGTTGGGCTGCTTTAGAGAAGAGGAAGAGTTGTTGTAGTAGAGTGTTGTTGCCATGCCGTCATTTTACACCGGACTGCTTCACAAACAAGGATCAAATTCAGAAACTTCCAGATGCATTCTAAAAGTTGTAACTTCCTCCTGAGTTTCTCCATCCGGTTTGAACAATGTAAGGCTGAACACTGTTACTGACAATCCTCATTTTGGCTGTGTGAGATTCTCCAGCTTTGTTATTGTTGAGGTAACCGAAGGCCGAGCTGTTAAAGCTCCGCCCTCTTCTGGAAAGGGGGCCGGGAGGAGCAGCTCATTTGCATTTAAAGGGACACACACAAAAACGGTGTGTTTTTGCTCACACCCAAATAGGGGCAAATTTGACAAGCTATAATAAATGATCTGTGGGGTATTTTGAGCTGAAACTTCAGACACATTCTGGGGACATCAGCGACTTATGTTACATCTTGTAAAAGGGGCATTATAGGTCCCCTTTAATGTTAGCTTACCGAGACTGCATTTATTTGATCAAAAATACAGTAAAACAGTAATGTTGTGAAATATTATTACAATTTAAAATAAATGTTTTCTATTTGAATATATTTATTTTTGAGATGGCAAAGCTGAATTTTCAGTATCATTTCTCCAATCTTCAGTGTCACATGATTCTTCAGAAATCATTCTAACATGCTGTTTTGGTGATGCAGAAACATTCCTTCTAATTATCAGTTGAAAACAGTTGATATTTTTGATACATTTTTTTCTGAAATCTTTGTGTTTACTGTCACTTTTGATCAATTTCATGCATACTATGACTAGATTATTTGAAATATTTTCTTTTTCTAAAATATTGTTTATGCATTATTTTTATCAGTGCTTTATTCTTGTCATATTTTCTTCAGTATGTTTAATTATTGTCATGGTGTGTTTTCTTTTCATTATTGTCTTCATTGATGAAATAACCTTTCTCAACAAGCATTTTTCAGAGTAATTCCAAGATTTGCACTGGTTCTACTTTACGAAATGTGTGTTTATGTGTGTTGTAGGTTCCAGCACAGAAGTGCCGCTATGCTGTAGGCAGTATTTTGAGTGAAGGTGAGGACGGACCCAATGAGGACCAGCAGCAGCTGTATGAGAAGCAGGGCTTTCGGGTTTTCTCTTTCCCAGAGGTTACACATGTCGTCACAGCCTCCTTCCCTCACCGAACTCCTCTCTCTGTTTTCCTGGGGGTGCAGAGGGTCTATCCTCAGCTGAACTACTACATCAAGGTAACATCCTCTTCTTCATCATTCACCAAATGCCTGTTCTCTAAAATTCAAAGCTTTACAACTTCTCTTGAATGCTGTGTTTGTGCAGGAACTTTGCTATTGGCTAATTTAGGTGTGTTTAATTTATAGTGTGATAGTCTGACAGTGTTCTTCTGTTTCCTTTAACATGATTGGTGTATGGGCACATAGAGGTTGTGAGGGAATGAACGCTTAGTTTGTCAGTGTTTTTGGCCTCTTTCTAGAGGGATGGAGACAGTAATTATTAAGCAGTAGACTTAATCATAGCAATTAAGGACAAAGAGAGAGAAGTGCAGGGGACGGAGGCCAAAGAAAGCAACAAATGAGAGTAGCAGGACTGTGAATTGGGAAAGATGTAAGTGGTGAGATGGTGCATAAGGACAGAAAAATTTGGTGTTGAAGGGAAAGCTGTTTCAGAGTAAAGATGCACACTCTTTTTTTTGGAGCCATGGTTTGAGGCCCCGATATACTCACGACGAAGTTCTTTTTCGTTCTTCGCTTAGGGGTAAAAAGAAGTTTGAACTGCCTTTGCAGCAAAAATTACTGTTAGCGAACATCCCAACTCCAGCCACGTTGCTGAGAGTGCCATTTAGATAAATATGTATGTGCTGCACACTTTCCTCTCAACAAAATAAACACAACAAAAATGACAGCGGTGAGAAAACAGCACTTAAGAAAGCATCTGATCAAAGCGATGTGCATATGTTTGCACCAGCTCTTCAATCGAGTAAAGTCACGTCACACTTATTTATATAGCACTTTATACAAGAGATTGCTTTAAAGCAAGCAGCTTTACAGTGTTAACTGTACATGCTTTCAATTAGACGCTTTCAATTAGAATGACATATAAAGCATCTCTGTCTTTTTTACTCACTCTTACCTCAACGAACTGAACAGAACAAATGAACCAGAGAAGATTTCCACGTCAAGGAAGGTGGAGCTTCAGAGCACACCTACCTATTACGTAATCGCCACGGACCAATGGTGGTTGGCAAACTTTTCTGGAAATTTGGCTTTGGCAAGCTGTTTCGAACTACCGAAACTAACTCCAAACGAACGTAATTTTAGCCCTCCTTCTTCGATTCTACTGTAATTAAACTAGACTTTTTAAAGGGTTAGTTCACCCAAAAATGAAAATTCTGTCATTAATTACTCACTCTTGACAACACCCTAGCAACGAGCCAGTGACCAGGCAAGCACCACACACATTTTCTTCAAAAATGTAAAAATCTAGGTTAGTTTAAAAAGTCTACACTGTAAAAAAAATCCCAGTAAAACTTACGGTAAAAAACCGGCAGCTGTGGTTGCCAGAACTTTACGGTAAAAAATACAGTAGCAACGTAGCCTGACTTCGTCATACTCATATTCTAGGCAGAATGTGAGTCTGATACTGCTCCATTGCACTTGAATTATGGGGCGTGTCTTAACCGAACCAGTAAAAAAAAAAAAAAACTCTGCACTCAATTGGATAGACCTACAACCAATCAGAGCAACGCAGTAAGTGACGTATATTGAACTTGTACTTAAACTTTTGCCGAATCCCGTTGGAAGGACGGCAAACACATCTTTCCCATCGACAAATGCCTTGATTGCGGTTCTTTGTTCGTCTTTTAAAATTAATGCGCTGTCGATTTCTTTTATTACAGACGTGATAGCGGAATCTAAACATCTTACTTCTCCAGCTGCAGTCATCGTTGGTGAAAACCAATTCAACCAAGCGCTCTTTGATGACGTGGGTGGTTACGTAACCGCAGATAGCCTGTCCATCATCGATTAAAGCCCGCCCTGGCAATTTGATTGGCTCGGCCTTCTGGGAGCCGAGCATAATTACTCCACAATGGATCGAGTCCAGACCGAACTTCCCGTCCAAAAAATGTTGTGGGCGGGGTTCGGGCTGGCACCCAGGCTAGTAGCAACGTAAAAAAAAAAATCTGTTAAATTTACGATAAAATAACGTATTTCATTAACTGATATAATGTTAATTTACTAACCTAATGAAGTACTAATATCTGTTTTTGTACCTTTATAATACACTGACAGTCACCAAGCACAGTGGTGATAAGAGTCACATGATGAATCAAAGTTCATCACAAGCACAAGGACAACACTAACATATAAAAGGTGCACACAGTGTCATTCACACACACACTAAACACCATCATGGTAACATGCATGAAATTTTAAAAATGCAATAAACATTAATTTAACAACATTAGATGTAACATAAAACCCTAATGTACATAACTGATTAGAAAAAAATGAGAAAAACTAAGAAGAAACAGAGTTATTTCAACGAAAATATATCAAATGTATATCAAGTGTCACGCAGGGAATTGTGGGAATGTCAATTTACGTTTTTTCACTGTAAATTTTACAATGAATTGTTATTTTTCACTTCCAAAAACTGTGAATTTAACGGTATTTTACCGTAAAATTACATTAAATGTACTGTTAGATCTATTACAGTTATTCACCGTATATAGTACGGAAACTTTCTGTAAACCAATTGACACTTTTTCACTGCAGCATTTTTACAGTCTTTTACTGTTAAAATCACGGTCATTTTTTACAGTGTAGTTTAAAGGGTTAGTTCACCCAAAAATTAAAATTCTGTCATTAATAACTTACCCTCATGTCATTCCACACCTGTAAGACCTTCATTCATCTTCATCATACAAATTAAGATATTTTTGATAAAGTCCGATGGCTCAGTGAGGCCTTCATTGCCAGCGAAACAATTAACACTTTCAATGCCCAGAAAGCTACTAAAAACATATTTAAAACAGTTCATGTGACTACAGTGGTTTAACCTTAATGTTATGAAGCGACGAGAATACTTTTTGTGCACAAAAAAAACTAAATAACGACTTTATTCAACAATATCTAGTAATGGGCGATTTCTAAACACTGCTTCATGAAGCTTCGAAAACTTTACGAATCTTTTATTTCGAATCAGTGGTTCGGAGCGCATATCAAACTGCCAAAGCCAAGTGGTGAACCATTGAAATTTCAAAACACGTATGGCGTTACAAAGCCTCGTTTACTAAAATAATGTGACTTTGGCAGTTTGATACAAGCTCCGAACCACTGATTCGAAACAAAAGATTCGTAAAGCTTCGAAGCTTCATGAAGCGATGTTGCAAATAAGTCTTTAGTAGCTTTCTGGGTATCTGAAAGTGTAAATTATCTTGCTGGCAATGGAGGCCTCACTGAGCCATCAGATTTTATCAAAAATACCTTAATTTGTGTTCTGAAGATGAACGAAGGTCTTACAGGTGTGGAACGACATGAGGTTAAGTTATTAATGACAGAATTTAAATTTTTGGGTGAACTAACCCTTTATTTAATACAGTTAAATATAATATAAATTTAATTTAATATAACCCTAGATTTTTTTAACTAACCTAGATTTTTACATTTTTTAAGAAAATGTGTGTGGTGCTTGCCTGGTCAATGGCTCGTTGCTAGGGTGTTGTCAAGGTGTTCTAAGTGTTTTTAGTGACAATTTTGAAAGCCATCACATTTTTTCCATATTTTTGGCAGCATTTCTGCGTGTGTGTGTGTGTGTATATGAGCCTCCTCAACTCTCCCCACCATCTGCCCTGATGCAGCCTCAGTGTGAACGCAGCCAACAGGCTCATGCTCCTGCCTCCTCCAGCCTCGAGATCGGTCTGCTCAGCTGCTAGAGAACTTATCGCCTACTGTTTGTGTCCTTCCACTTGCCTTTTTCATGCATGATTACTTTCTGTCCCTTATAGAAGTCTTGATATCATCAACTGCTCTAGGCTTAAGAAAGTCTGAAGTACATCTATGTAGACCAATTGTAGTTTAAAGGGCACCTATTATGCAAAATTCACTTTTACATGGTGTTTGACCATAAATGTGTGTTGGCAGTGTGTGAGCAAAACCACCCTAGAATGAGAAAAATCCACCCAGTGGTTTTTTTACAATCTCAATAATTCATAAGCACTGTCTCAGAACGCCCTGTTCTAAGATTGCTCTCACTGTGACGTAGAATTGCGCTAAGCCCCACCCACGTGGTTTGATTGACAATCTGGTTTTGGCATAGACCCCGCCCTCGGTGATCTGTCAACCATCCTCCATTGTTTCAACGACAGCCGGTAATGTCTCCTAAGAAACATAAGTGTTCTGTTGTGGGATGTAATAATGAACATAGTAGTTTTCACTTACTTCCGACATCAGAGCCACTGAAAACGCAGTGGATGGATTTTATTTACGAAAGAAAGGCGCCACTCAAAATTCCAAAATACGTTTATGTTTGCGCGAATCATTTTTTGACTGACTGTTTTGAGAACGAGGGTCAATTCAAAGCAGGTCTTGCTACAAAGTTAATCCTCAAGTGTGGATCGTTGCCTACTGTTCGTGATCCAACGTCACCTCCAGAAGAAGTAAGTGTATTTAATGTTTTTTGAGCAAATAGTCATTTCAGTCGATGTCAGCCAATTCAATAACAAATGCGTCTAAAGTTGTTGTCGTCGTCGTAGAATGTCTGTGTATATAATTTAAACCTTGTTTGTATAGTGTGTATCCACACGTATATATATGTTTTTTAAAGATATTGTATTAAAAACTGTGTATGTTTACTTAGCAAACATTATCACAGTATTTGTGTTTGTAGTTTCAAAAAATTGCGCGAACGTTATCACAGTGTGTGTGTGTGTGTGTGTGTTGCACATCCATAATTGCAAAGGGGGCGCGATTAAAACTCTATAAGTACATAAATGTATCAAATAACCATTCAGAGACGTCCTGCTCCATTCTCAATAATGTTTCTTCTGCCGGAGTCTCTTCATCATCTGGGTCTGATTCCGGTTCAAACATGTACGGCTGAATGCCATACAAAACAGCGGGTCTCTCACTCTCAGCCATTCTGCTTCTACCGACTGTTTATTGCCATAGGTATGCAAGTTACGCCCTCATCCAAAGGCAGGGCGGGGATATGCAGCTCATTTATATTTAAGGTGGTACACACCAAAACAGCTCTTTTTAAAACAGGCCCCAAAAATGACATTTTCAAATGGTTATAATAAATTAACTGTGGGGTATTTTGTGCTGAAACTTCACAAATACATTCTGGGGACACCCAAGACCAATATTACATCTTGTAAAAAGGTGCATAATAGGTGCCCTTTAATGCTGACATCTATTACATCAACCACTAGGGATCATCATTATATTTGATAGGAGTGGCAGTGTTTGAGTAAATAAGGGCTAAGACCAAGCTTCAGATTGTTTAAAACCTCTTTCACATTATTCCAGTAGATGTCTGTGGTCTCTAATCTTGTGTTGTTCAGTTAAGTGAAGAACTTAATTTGTAGTTGCAAGACGATACATTGATGCATAGACTTTCAAGAAAAACTGAGATTGTATTTGAGATTTATTACGTCTGAATACTCTGTTGTCAATTATTAACGTGAGCTTCCTTACAGTGTTGTTTGTCTTGAATGAGTGCAGCAAGCTGTGGAATTATGGAGGATTTGGCTTGTGCGTGATGTCTCAGAATTGAGAATATGAGAATTGAGAAGTGGAAAGGTGGGCTACAGATGAGTTAAATAATTTCTATATTAGGGATGTGCAAAGCATGCACTCGCTTCTATTCAAACGTTTGGGGTTGGTAAGTTTTTTTTTTTATGTTTTTGAATTCTTTTATGCTCACAACTGCTGCATTTATTTGATCAAAAATACAGTGGTATTATGAAATATTATTGCAGTTTTAGTTTTCTATTTTCATGTTTTAAAAAGTAATTTATTCCTGTGATGCAATTTCAGCTGAATTTCAGCATCATTACATCAGTCTTCAATGCTGGATTTGCACAAAAGATTAAAATGACGGCACATGCTAGTTGATGAGTTGAATCAACTCCACAGCAACTACATAAATTTATCCACTAACCGTTCAGAAACATCCAGTTTCATTCTAAAAGTTGTAACTTTTGTAACTCTCCATCCGTCCGATTTCAGTTTGAACAATATAAGGCTGAACACAGTTACTGACAGTCGTCATTTTGGCTGCGTGAGATTCTTCTGCTTTGTTGTTGAGCAACTGAAATGTGAGCTGTTAAAGCTCCACCCTCTTCTGGAAAGGGGGCTGGGAGCAGCAGCTCATTTGCAGCCAATTTGAAAAGCTATAATAAATGATCTGTGGGGTATTTGAGCTGAAACTTCACAGACACATTCTGGGGACACCAGAGACTATATTACATCTTGTGAAAATGGGCATAATAGGCCCCCTTTAAAAATGTAGCGTTATGGCCAGATGCTCAAAACTGTCTAAAACACAGCCCAATAAATCTCAGAAAAAAATGCTTATGAATCTGTCACTGGGGCAGTTAATTTTCAATAGGTACACCTTTGTACCTTATTTATCCCTAAAAATATGCATATTAGTACCTTAAATGTGCATTTTATTACCTAAAGTGTACATAGTATCTAAATGGTACATATTAGTACCTTTGAAAAGGTACTGATTGGGTGACAGCTTTTTTGTACCAATGAAATCTAGACTCGTTCTCGTTAACGAAAAGTGATTAAAGTTCTTAGCTAAAGAATAGCACTCTGGCAGCATGCTAGTAGCTAAGGATTTTGAAATAAAAAAAAGAAAAATCATTCAATCACACGAATGCCCTAGCTGCTTGTTGCATGTTCTGTTTTTCCATCAAAGTCTTTGCTTCAATATGCTGTCCTGTAGCATGTTCAGTTGCTGCAACTGAGGGAAAAAAACTTTCTTTTAATCACATCAAACATCTCAGACAGCCACAACTCTTCTGAATCAAACATGAGATTCACATCCAACGTGCCTTTGTTTACGTTACATAACACGATTCCTACAGTATATCAACATACATTGCATATGCATCAAATCACTTGAGACCTGCGATATCTGCCCCTAATCGACACACAGAAGCCTGCCAAACACAGAGTTTTTTTCTAGCGCCTACATTCATTCTGCTCTCTTGATGCCTCACAGGCGGCGTTTTCAAAGTCACTCTTAAATATATCTTTTAGAAGTGAATTTCCATTTTAAACAGCCCTCTCTTTTTACTTTACCAACAAAAGGCAAATATTTCTCGTCATGAATAATAAAAATGGCAGAGGCCGTCTGTCCGTAGCTTGTGTGGGCTGCAGATGATTGAACTTTGCATACAGTCAGAATGAGTAATTTGAAGGCAGTTGGTGATGTGAGACGGAAGGTTGGTCCTCTCTTGTTCGTGGGCAGATTGCACAGAAACGCTTCTAATTCTGACTAGGACAGTAGAAGGGAATCCCTATGGCAACCAGACCCGTTCCTGGAGAGGAGGTCGTTCAAGTGGAAACCTTGTTCTGCTTTCTTTGTGTTTATAATATGCAGTAAAGTGACATTATGGTATCGCTTACCCATGCGTGTTTGACCAGAAAATATAATTCTTCAACCTTGATTTAACAGAATTGTGCATGCTTTTTGGTCACGGTTACTTCCTAAGGCAAGCTTCACTATTACTGTTCTCATTTGCTCATTTTATTTAACAAAATTATTTTTATTACAAACCCAATTCCAAAAAAGTTGGGACACTGTACAAATTGTGAATAAAAAAGGAATGCAATAATTTACAAATCTCATAAACTTATATTTTATTCACAATAGAATATAGATAACATATCAAATGTTAAAAGTGAGACATTTTGAAATGTCATGCCAAATATTGGCTCATTTTGGATTTCATGAGAGCTACACATTCCAAAAAAGTTGGGACAGGTAGCAATAAGAGGCCGGAAAAGTACATATAATGTACATATAAGGAACAGCTGGAGGATCAATTTGCAACTTATTAGGTCAATTGGCAACATGATTGGGTATAAAAAGAGCCTCTCAGAGTGGCAGTGTCTCTCAGAAGTCAAGATGGGCAGAGGATCACCAATTCCCCCAATGCTGCGGCGAAAAATAGTGGAGCAATATCAGAAAGGAGTTTCTCAGAGAAAAATTGCAAAGAGTTTGAAGTTCTCATCATCTACAGTGCATAATATCATCCAAAGATTCAGAGAATCTGGAACAATCTCTATGCGTAAGGGTCAAGGCCGGAAAACCATACTGGATGCCCATGATCTTTGAGCCCTTAGACGGCACTGCATCACATACAGGAATGCTACTGTAATGGAAATCACAACATGGGCTCAGGAATACTTCCAGAAAACATTGTCGGTGAACACAATCCACCGTGCCATTCGCCGTTGCCGGCTAAAACTCTATAGGTTAAAAAAGAAGCCATATCTAAACATGATCCAGAAGTTTTCTCTGGGCCAAGGCTCATTTAAAATGGACTGTGGCAAAGTGGACTGTGGTAAGATTAATCAAAATTTGAAAATTTTTTTGGAAAAATGGGATGCCATGTCATCCGGACTAAAGAGGACAAGGACAACCCAAGTTGTCATCAGCGCTCAGTTCAGAAGCCTGCATCTCTGATGGTATGGGGTTGCATGAGTGCATGTGGCATGGGCAGCTTACACATCTGGAAAGGCACCATCAATGATGAAAGGTATATCCAAGTTCTAGAACAACATATGCTCCCATCCAGACGTCGTCTCTTTCATGGAAGACCTTGCGTTTTCCAACATGACAATGCCAGACCACACACTGCATCAATTACAACATCATGGCTGCATAGAAGAAGGATCTGGGTACTCGGGTTTGTAGATAAATTAATTTTTGTAGTATATTTTTTGCCAAGTTTAAAGAAATCCCATAGATTTTGCGTTGAGGGACCCAAGTTTTTTTGTTGTTGATGTGTAAATATGGGTAACACTTTACAGGGAGTGCAGAATTATTAGGCAAGTTGATTTTCTGATCATATTTTTTTCCCAAGCACATTTTACCAATTCCAATCCACATCAATCTTAATAACTACTATTAATATTGTTTTTAATCATTTATAAGTGATATATAATTGTTCATGAAGGCTGGAAATGAAAAATGCCTTATATTTAGGTGTGCTGAATTATTAGGCAGGTTTTCTTTTACAGGCAAAATGAGCCAAAAAAGAGATTTAACTCAGACTGAAAAGTCAAAAATTATTAAATACTCATGAGAAGGACGCAATACTAATGCAATATTAGAAATTGCAAAGTTAAAGCATGACCAAGGGACAGCAAAATGCTCATTGGGTCAGCGGGGTCAGACAAAAACAGGTGGAAAAGAAAAGACACGTTAACTGCAAAATAATTAAGAATTAAGGTGAAGAATTAAGTGTGAAACCATCAGGAACCCTTTAGTCTCCAGCGCCACCATTTTCCAGAACTGCAACCTACCTGGAGTCTCCAGAAGTGCAAGGTGTTAGGATCTCAGAGACTTAGGTTAGCTAAAGAATCCTAATAAATGACCCGCACTTGATAAGAATCACAAGCCGAAGTGTTATAAAATACATGAAGACTGGGTTTTTATAGGCCTTATAGACAGACAGCTTGAGAGTGACTCCTGAAGGACCAGCACCACATCCTCTTGTACCACTGTTTGAAGAATTTATCCAGAATCTGGCAGTAAGGTGTTTGAGTTCACTTTTAGTCCATCTCTTATCCTGAAATGTCTGTCTTGCAGAGATGGACTAAAAATGATCTTCCAAAACTTACTACCAGATTCTGGAAGATAAATTCTTCAAACAGTGGTACAAGAGGATGTGGTGCTGGTCCTTCAGGAGTCACTCTCAAGCTGTCTGTTTATAAGGCCTATAAAAACCCAGTCTTCATGTATTTTATAACACTTCAGCTTGTGATTCTTATCAAGTGCGGGTCATTTTTTAGGATTCTTTAGCTAACCTAAGTCTCTGAGATCCTGAGACCTTGCACTTCTGGAGACTCCAGGTAGGTTGCAGTTCTGGAAAATGGTGGCGCTGGAGACTAAAGGGTTCCTGATGGTTTCACACTTAATTCTTAATTATTTTGCAGTTAACATGTGTCTTTTCTTTTCCACCTGTTTTTGTCTGACCCCGCTGACCCAATGAGCATTTTGCTGTCCCTTGGTCATGCTTTAACTTTGCAATTTCTAGTATTGCATTAGTATTGCGTCCTTCTCATGAGTATTTAATAATTTTTGACTTTTCAGTCTGAGTTAAATCTCTTTTTTGGCTCATTTTGCCTGTAAAAGAAAACCTGCCTAATAATTCTGCACACCTGAATATAAGGCATTTTTAATTTCCAGCCTTCATGAACAATTATATATCACTTATAAATGATTAAAAACAATATTAATAGTAGTTATTAAGATTGATGTGGATTGGAATTGGTAAAATGTGCTTGGGAAAAAAATATGATCAGAAAATCAACTTGCCTAATAATTCTGCACTCCCTGTAGTTTAGGGTCTCACTATTAAAGAATTAGTTCACTTCAGAATTAAAATTTCTGGAAGGTTTTTGAGGAAAACATTCCAGGGTTTTTCTCCTTATAGCTTCAAAGGGTTCTACATGATCCCAGCCAAGGAATAAGGGTCTTATCTAGCAATCAATCTTATCTACCTAAACAATCAATCATTTAAAAAAAAAAAAAAAAAAAAACATTGACATCTCCATCTCATTTTCTCCTCCAACTTAGAAATCGTCCAGCATCGTTGTTTTACTTTTGTTTGACTTAATCTTTGCACATTTGCTTTGTAAACACTTGATCGTGACCTTTCCAACGCAATTTGGACCTTCAACCCATTGGTAGCCATTGAAGTCCACTATATGAAGAAAAATCCTGGAACGTTTTCCTCAAAAAACTTAATTTCTTTTCAACTGAAGAAAAAAAGACATAAACATCATGGGGGTGAGTAAATTATCAAAATATATTATCTTCAGAAAAAAACAAAATACTGAAACTCATCACACACGGTCTTACTACACATGCGTGACTTGTTTCATGTCAATTCAAGCTTATATTGTCACTTGATCCCAGACAACCCATTAACAACCGTTTCTGATACACTGACCTGAGTTTAACACTTCAGGGAATCATCACAACCATCATACATCCTGACAGCATAGAGAACAAGCTCTCACATCAGTGATGGCCCCATATAACTCACGCATGTCACGCAGAACCTCAGCAGTCCTCATCAAAGGCAGGAAGGGCAAGAGACGACAGAAAGTGTCTGGAGATCATGATTGAATGAATGGGATCAATATTTGTCAGTCTTAGCCTTTCATTTTCTCTTACGTGAGTACACAGAAGAAACAGAATCTTTTTTAGACCCTGCTTCCTTCCCTGTTCTCCTGCTGGTCTGTATTGATCCAGGAGGTTCAGGTTACCTGTGCTAAGATAACACTACATGCTCATTACGACTTGGTCATTCCTAACCTCAGTCCTGCATTTTGATTTCTTCTCAAGACACAATGGTAGCTCATTGATCCAGATCAAATCTAAAATCTTTGGTGTTAAAGCCAATTTTGAAGATTGTTTTGTACTTTTTGACAATATTATCTCTACACTGCAGCGCCTCCAAAAAGTTCATTGTTTGGTATAATTCAGTCATTCTACTTGATGTTTTGTTTTCTGGAATAGTTTTAGTCATAAGCACTGAAAATCATAATTAATTATTTTAATATGTCATTGTTTATGTTCAAAATGTTCTTAGTGAGAAAAAAATCACTGAACTATGTTGTTTTGTTTTGTCTTAGTGTTGCAGAAGCCATAATGAGGACACACTTGCTATTAAATTGGCTCGTTCCAGTTATACTCCCTATTATAATGGGAATCTTTAAAGTAACAAGCACATATTCTAGACTGAACCCTCCTAATTAAGGCGTCATTATTCAAGTTGCAAACTGTGAAAATCAAGACTAAAGAACAGAAATAAATTAAAACAAATGCATAAATTATTATTATTAGATGTTCCACTAGGCACAGTGTTAAAATTTAAAAGATCAAGAAATGCCACGTAGCATAATAGTGACCCAGTTGCAATTTGCAATGTGGGAAAATTTTTGTCAGACCAGCCAAAATTCTTCCAAAAAATGAGTGTGGTGCAAATGTAACACCTCAGAAAACACTACTTACTGTGAAATATGGTGGAGTTAGCATCATGCTGTGGGGTGGCTTTTCGTTATCTGGGACTTGGGTATCTTGTTAAAACAGAAGAAAAAACAAATGGTGAAATATACAGGAAATTTTTGCAAGATAACCTAGATAAACTGACGCTTGGGTGGAAGTTCATTATTTACACTGGACGAATGGTGGCTGACAGACAACCCAATTTGAGAATCTGTGGCACTATTTGAGAAATCCAGTGCACAGGTGACATTGGACTAACTAGAACAACTGTTGCAACATGAGCCAAAATTACATCTGAACTGTTAAGTGGTTATATACTTACCTCAAATCTTATAAGGCTATCAGAACTCCTGAACTGTCAGAATACTTCAATTAAAGGGGACCTATAATGCCCCTTTTACAAGATGTAATATAAGTCTCTGGTGTCCCCAGAATGTTTCTGTGAAGTTTCAGCTCAAAATACCCCACAGATCATTTATTATAGCTTTTCAAGTTTTTCTGTGTGTCCCTTTTCATGCAAATGAGCTGCTGCTCCCAGCCCTCTTTCCAGAAGAGGGCGGAGCATTAACAGCTCATGCTTCGGTTGCTCAACAATAACAGAGCTGGAGAATCTCACGCAGCCAAAATGAAGTTTGTCAGTAACAGTGTTCAGCCGGATGGAGAGACTCGTTCTAAAACGTACAAATTTTAGAATGCATCTGGACGTTTCTGATTGTTTAGTGGATAAATTTATGTAGTTGCTGTGGAGTTGATTCAGCTCATCGACTAGCATGTGCCGTCATGTTAATCTTTTGTGCAAAATCAGTGTTGAATTGACCCTCGTTTGTGAAGCAGTCCGGTGTAAAATGATGGCATGGCAACAACACTCTACTACAACAACTCTTGCTCTTGTCTAAAGCAGCCCAACATGGCCTCACCCCCTTTATTGCGGGTTTCCGGGGGCGGGGTTTATGTAAATTTTGGGGTTTGTGATCACCAACCCGGGAAGAAGCTCGTTATAGTCCCTACCAGCCGAAAATTCATAATTTACTCACCCTTTGTAGTGTGCTATTCGATATTACATTTTATTAAAGTTAATATATTTTAAATGTATTACATTGCAACTCCTTCATTACAAATTACAAATATATTTAAATAAACAACATACAAGTTTCAAAAGAAATTACATTAAAGGTCCCGTTCTTCATGATCCCATGTTTCAAACTTTAGTTAGTGTGTAATGTTGTTGTTAGAGTATAAATAAAATCTGTAAAATTTTAAAGCTCAAAGTTCAATGCCAAGCGAGATATTTTATTTAACAGAAGTCGCCTACATCGAACGGCCAGTTTGGACTACATCCCTCTACTTCCTTCTTTAATGACGTCACTAAAACAGTTTTTTGACTAACCTCCGCCCACAGGAATACACAAGAGTTGCGTTTGTAGAGTATATTTGTCGCCATGTCGTCGAAACGCTGTTATTTTCATCCCGCAGTCCAATCACCGGGTCTGATTCCGGCTCAAATTGATAGGGTAAAATTAAAGACATGTTTACAATAACACTGAGCGCATTCATCTCCACGTTATGGTAAGAGGCGTGACTTTTCCGGGCAAGGTTCGCTAAGCTGCTGTCGAATCACAACACAGGAACCGCTGGCACAATCAGAACTCGTTACGTATTTCTGAAGGAGGGACTTCATAGAACAAGGAAGTCATCAGCCCGTTTTTATGACAGTGGAAACAGCGGTATAGAGATAAGTAAATTATGTGAAAAATACTTTTACATTTTTATACACGTGAAACATGAACACATGTTATATTGCACACTATAAACACAATCAAAGCTTCAAAAAACCATGAAAAACGGGACCTTTAAAGTATGTTTTAGTTTACCATAAATGATTGTCTGTAGTACACTTTAACCATATTTCAAAAGAGTAATTAGAAGTAATTATGAAATTACATATCAAGATGTACTTAAATGAATTTAAAGTTCAATTGCAATTAAAATTTAAATATCCTTTTAAATATAGTATATTATAATTTCTGTAATAAGTAACTTTTTTTCTTTTTTTTTTTTTTTTTTTAAAGTGAAGTGTACTTCACAAGAATGAGTAAATTATAATTTTTGGTTTGATTTTGAAAACACTGGAAATTACAATTATAAGATGACAACATTTGAAAAACAAAAAAGACATTGTTTCATGCAATGTCATTTGCGGTTTCCTGCATGATTGGTAGGTTGTCATGAATTCAAACCTCAAACTACTCAAAATTCTTTATCGTGTGGGCAACTGTCTGCCTTGTCATCTGGAATATGTATTGCGATGTCTGATAGTCAGTACATCACCACTTGGAATGTCAAATACTTTTGCTCTGATCAGAATTTTGATATTGTTCCCATTGTACCACAAATTCATGTCTATCTAGCTGTGTCCGTCTCTCTATCTCCCCTCTCCATCCTGCAGCATTAAGCCACAATCAAACAACCAAAGTGGGCTTGAACTTCTTGGACCAGAAGAAATGCTCTTCCAAATGCCACAGTGACATTTTAGCTCAAAAGCTCCCTCTAAAGATTATTGGAGAAGGATGACAACATGAACCAAACCTTCCCGCTGTTTGCTCATGAAAAAGCTCCATGTTTGATAATCTCCTATTGTCACGCTGCAGGAGAGACGCAACATATTTTTTGCAGCCTTTCCTCAGTCTACACAAAGGTGCACAAAATGTGAACATCCACAAGGAAAAGTTTAATTAAGATTAAATTCCCATCCAGGGTATGTTATTGGCATTTATTTTAGATAGAATTGACAACTGGGTGTCACGCTGTGTGTTTTCACAGTCTCAGTTGCCTGGTTTCTTAATTAGCTGTTTGGTATTTCAGGTGAAGGGGTGTCATATTAGCAGAACGTGTGATGAATTTTATACAAGCTACTTGTCTAGCCTGCTCTTCTCTGAATTTCCCCCCTAAATAAATGAAGCAACTGTATTTTTTGCACACTTTTTTGGTTTGTAATGCTTCTGATCACTGCTCCGAACTTTTAAAGGCTTTTTTCAACCAGAATTATTGATACGCTGTTGGTAGTATATGTAAATGAAAATGTGCACTTTTTTGCTGTTACCTGCACCAATGTATCCCTGCTTATTTGTCAGCAAAAGTATTTTGACAGCTCCAGAGCTTTTGTGAAAACTATAAAACAGTATTTATTGTATCTCCGCTCACAGTCGGATCAAGCCCATCGCATTATGGGCATTGAACTTTTCCTACCTTTTTGGGAACATCACAGCCCTTTGTCTCTGTTTTCTCTAATCATGTAGCACAGTTTAAAAAAAAAAAAATCGCCTTTGTACTGCATAGACAGCCACGTTTTAATAAAAGACCATCTTGTCAGCGGTGAATTACCCCTTTAAGTGCCATTTGATCGTCTTATTGAAGGATGTGCACTTAATGTGTTTCTAATAATACCCCTAAACACAATTGGTCAGCAGCATCATTGACAGCCTTAAAGCCATTGTACTTAATCTAAATTGACCACTATATTAAAATTACCATAATCTGTAAGTTAATTTTACACTGTATAAATTTAAAAACCATTAACCCACCAATCAGTCGTGCAATTTCATGTTTCAGTCTGAACAGATCCTCCTTGATGACTTGAAATAATTTAAAAAAGTATAGTTATTTTAATTATTTAATTAAAATTAATTAATTTATGCATGTATTATAATTTATACATACATAAATTAATTTATTTTAAATTAATTTATGTATTTATTTGAATAGATATATAACTTAAAATCAAAAATTCTATTGTCTTATTTTAATTTTTCCAGTCCAAAACTGTTGCTTTTACTAAAGAGAGTGACTGAAGTAAATATTATATTAAATAATTGTACATTTATTTATTTATTTATTTACCTATTAGTTTGTATGTTCTATCTATCTTTCTATCTACCTATGTATCTATCTGTCTGTCTGTCTGTCTCTATCTATCCATTCTTCTGTCTATCCATTCCTCTATTCGTCTATCTATCCGTCTGTCTGTCTGTCTATTTATCTATCTATCTATCTATCTATCTGTCTGTCTGTCTGTCTGTCTGTCTATCTCTATCTATCCATTCGTCTGTATCCATTCCTCTATCTGTCTATCTATCCATCTGTCTGTCTATCTCTATCTATCCATTCGTCTGTATCCATTCCTCTATCCGTCTATCTATCCATCTGTCTGTCTATCTATCTGTCTGTCTATCTGTTCATCTATCTGTCTATCTGTTCATCTGTCTGTCTCTGTCTGTCTATCCATTCGTCTGTCTGTCTATCTGTCTGTCTATCTGTTCATCTATCTGTCTATCCGTTCATCTGTCTGTCTGTCTGTCTATCCATTCGTCTGTCTGTCTGTCTATCCGTTCATCTGTCTGTCTGTCTATCCATTCATCTGTCTGTCTGTCTATCCGTTCATCTGTCTGTCTGTCTGTCTGTCTATCTGTCTATCTGTTCATCTGTCTGTCTGTCTATCCGTTCATCTGTCTGTCTGTCTGTCTATGTTCATCTGTCTGTCTGTCTATGTGTCTATCCGTTCCTCTATCCGTCTATCTATCCGTCTGTCTGTTTATCTATCTGTTTGTCTATCCGTTCGTCTGTCTTTCTGTTTGTCTGTCTGTCTCTATCTGTTCGTCTATCCATCTATATATCTGTCTGTCTATCCATTCGTCTGTCTGTCTATCTGTTCGTCAGTCTATCTGTCTATCTGTTCATCTGTCTGTCTGTCCATCTATCTGTCTATCTATCTGTCTATCTGTTTGTCTATCTGTCTATCAGTCTTTCTGTTCATCTGTCTGTCTATCTGTCTATCATTTGTCTATCCATCCGTCTGTCTATCTATCTAGCTGTCTTTGTCTGTCTATCCACTCGTCTGTCTGTCTATCCTTTCGTCTCTCTATCTGTTCGTCTATCCATCTATATATCTGTCTGTCTATCCATTCGTCTGTCTGTCTATCTATCCGTCTGTCTATTTATCTATCTGTTTGTCTATCCGTTCGTCTGTCTTTCTGTTTGTCTGTCTGTCTCTATCTGTTCGTCTATCCATCTATATATCTGTCTGTCTATCCATTCGTCTGTCTGTCTATCTGTTCGTCAGTCTATCTGTCTATCTGTTCATCTGTCTGTCTGTCCATCTGTCTATCTATCTGTCTATCTGTTCGTCTATCTGTCTATCAGTCTTTCTGTTCATCTGTCTGTCTATCTGTCTATCATTTGTCTATCCATCCGTCTGTCTATCTATCTAGCTGTCTTTGTCTGTCTATCCATTCGTCTGTCTGTCTATCCTTTCGTCTCTCTATCTGTTCGTCTATCCATCTATATATCTGTCTGTCTATCCATTCGTCTGTCTGTCTATCTGTTCGTCAGTCTATCTGTCTATCTGTTCATCTGTCTGTCTGTCTGTCTGTCCATCTATCTGTCTATCTATCTGTATCTGTTCGTCTATCAGTCTTTCTGTTCATCTGTCTGTCTATCTGTTCGTCTATCCGTCTATCAGTCTTTCTGTTCATCTGTCTGTCTATCTGTCTATCATTTGTCTATCCATCCATCTGTCTATCTATCTCTTTGTCTATCCATCTGTCTATCTGTCTGTCTGTCTGCCAGTCTCTCTGTCTTTCTGTCTGTCTATCCATTCGTCTGTCTGTCTATCTATCTGTTCGTCAGTCTATCTGTCTATCTGTTCATCTGTCTGTCTGTCCATATATCTGTCTATCTATCTGTCTATCTGTTCGTCTATCCGTCTATCAGTCTTTCTGTCTGTGTATCTGTTCATCTGTCTATCATCTATCTGTCTATCATTCGTCTATCCATCTATCTGTGTATCTATCTGTCTTTGTCTATCCATTCGTCTGTCTGTCTGTCTGTCCGTTCGTCTCTCTATCTGTTCGTCTATCCATCTATCTGTCCGTCTGTCTGTCTGCCAGTCTATCTGTCTTTCTGTCTGTCTATCCATTCGTCTGTCTATCTGTTCGTCAGTCTGTCTGTCTATCCATTCATCTGAATCTTTCTGTCTATTCGTTCGTCTGTCTATCCGTTTGTCGATCCGTCTATCAGTTTGTCTGTCCTTGTATCTGTCTGTCTATCCGTTCATTTGTCCATCTATCAGTCTGTCTGTCTATCCATTCGTCTGTCCGTCTATCCTTCTATCCATCTATCTATCTATCTGTCTGTCTGTCCGTTCCTCTGTCCATCTGTCTATCTATCTATAGAAGTGTCAGAGAAAACATCTGGTTTAATTGGATCATACTTATATAAATTTACAGAAAGACTTTGATTATTAAATTTAGTAGTTCATCAGTAATCATATTTATTTTGACAGAAAAGTGTCTGTTGAGTTGTATTGTAAGGATGCTGTTCACAAGATTGTTAGAGGTGCCCTCAGCATCCACAGAGACTGCTGCACAGCTGTTGGACTTGCGGGCATTTTTGGGCACCCTGCAGGCCTGAGCCAAGATCATTGCTAGTAAAGGGCACAGACGGATACATGGAAAACCTGAAAGGTTGACTGGATAGTAGGTGTGTATGTATTCTGTGTGTATTGACATTGCTGGCCTTTACCGCTGCCAGTGTTTGTGTGTTTCCCTCTAGACAGTCTACTGCCCACTCAGCCATATGGCCTTCTTGACCACGAGCCAGAGCTGATTGTGA
The DNA here is from genome assembly GCF_018812025.1 of Megalobrama amblycephala. Classification (NCBI taxonomy): domain Eukaryota; kingdom Metazoa; phylum Chordata; class Actinopteri; order Cypriniformes; family Xenocyprididae; genus Megalobrama; species Megalobrama amblycephala. The sequence continues at coordinate 26,871,450 of NC_063064.1, forward strand.
CCCATGACTAGACTCTCTGATGTGGCTGAGAAGTCATAATGCACACACATCATGAGAGTAGTGTATTTTTATAGGTTGCTTCCAGGTGCAGACAGTGACACTTATTCTTAATTTGTGCTTTGAATCGTTTGTTTGTTTTCTATTCTCTTTTTCCAGCTGTCGCCACCCGTGGCTTTGCTGTTCCCCCTGTGTCATGAAATATTCATTAGTTTACTTCCTCTGTCACCTTATATTCCTTGCTGAATCATTAACACTCATTACTCTAGAGCATTGAATATTTAAATCAGGCAGGTGGGCTTCTCACCCTTACAGAAAACTACTGTGGTTGTACCATGGCACTCAATTATTAACATATTACGTTTTTTGTTTTTTGTTTTTCAAATTACTAATTGGCATATGATGTTCACATTTTAACATTGTTCACATTTTATTTTAACATTATTTTGCACAGAAATTGCTCTTTAAAGGGTTAGTTCACCCAAAAATGAAATTTCTGTCATTAAGTACTGACCCTCATGTCGTTCCAAACCCGTAAGACCTTCATCTTTGGAACACAAATTAAGATATTTTTGATTAAATCCAAGAGGTTTTTTGTCCCCCATAGAAAGCAATTTCAACAAATTTGTTGAATAAAGTCATTATTTTTGTATTGTTTTTGCTCTCAAAAAGTATTCTCATCACTTCATAACATTTAAGGTTGAACCACTGTAGTCACGTTGACTATTTTAACAATGTCTTTAGTACTTTTCTGGACCTTGAATGACGGTAATTACACTGCTTTTTATGGGAGATAAAAAAAAAACTCTTGGATTTCCTCAAAAATATCTTAATTCTGAAGATGAATAAAGGTCTTACGGGTTTGGAACGACAAGAGGGCAAGTATACATAATGACAGAAATTTCATTTAAGTTTCAACTTTGTCTCAGATGTTTCTCCTAAAATCTTTTGTAACATTATACATGTCTTTACTGTCACATTTGATCAATTTAATGCATCCTTACTGAATAAAAGTATTAATTTCTTAAAAAACTTAACTGACCCCAAACTTTTCAACAGTAGTGCATTGTCTACAGCTATTGCATATATTATATGTTGACATTTTAATAGTATACTATCTAGCTTTGAAGTGGAAGTGTCTAATAAAGGTAATAAGATCATTCTCTCCAAATCTGTGACATTCACATACGTCAAAAAATGTAGGAAAAGTTGAGAAAGCTTATGTAAAAGTGTTCTTGGCAGAGTTAGGAAGAGAGCTGCGGTGCACGTGTGTGTGTGTGTGTGTGTGTGTGTGTGTGTGTGTGTGTGTGTGTGTGTGTGTGTGTGCGCGCACACGTGCCTGCCGGGAGTGTGCGATATGAGACATTGGAGAGCGGCGGATGTCTGGTCAGGCCACAAGAGGGACGACAACACGTCCCTCTGCCCGGCCTGTTCCGTTCCAGCAGTTCAAACATGACTTTTGTCCCAGAGCCTTGGGGAGTCCAGGAACATTTGCGGGAGGTAAATGTCACATTTGAATATGATTGATCAGCCCTCTGTGTGAAAGTGGCTGAGAATTAAGATAAGATGAATCCGAAATTACTACAGGAAGGTGGGGGGAGGGGGGGTCAAGATGATATTTGCATGGTTGTGGTGCTGGAAATTGATTCTTTTTTTGTTTTTGAAGATTCAAGATGCCGCTTGATGGTGTTGTTATCATCATGCATTAAATTACAAGGTGGACGGATGAATAATCTTTCTAAACTCAAAGCTGGGGGCTTTTTTTTGTCCCGCTTCCCTCAAGGGGTGTGGATGTGTCAGTCAAGCTGAAAGAAATGTTATAATTCAGGACCTAAGCGAGTCGAGGCACATAAGACCAGTAATCTCCCATCAGCTATTGCAGGACACATGAACAACCCTGAATTAAAGAGGATTTGTGTTAGTAGCATCTGCAGTGACTGTGGAAGTAGATGCTAATGTGGCACAAACCACAGAGAGAGTCAAAGCTTTTTGATTAGCTTAAATATTTTATGCTAGATGAATGTGTTTTTGGGTCTGTGCCTGTGTGAGGTGAGAAAAGATGAAGCGAGCTGGCCGATATGTGTCGAAACGGCGTGCTGGAGGCGGTCAAGCTGTGGCTGGAGGAGTGTGTGTAGGAGGGATTGTGTGTATGTGGTCATCGAGGTGTAAATGAAATGGCGCTCTGACCCATGAGGTGAAAATGAACTAGGGGTTCTCGCCTTGTCGTATAGTCTGGTTGCGGCTTTTTTCCCCCCTCTGTGTTTATCGTTCTTGCACTTTCTCCCTCTGGTTTTCTTTAGCCAAATCCTAGCTGTATCAGTCACACCTCTAGAGTGTTGACCGGATTCCTGTACATCCATTTTGAAGAGCTAAGAGGATTTTGGGATTCTCTCCCTGTGTTCCCAAACAACATCCACATTAGTCCACTTTTTATGTGTTGCTTATTAGACCTTAAAAGGCATTCCGTACTGTTTCAGGCATTCTTTACTGTTTTGTTGCGTATTTAGATTGCTTTCTGAAGGACCATGTGACACTGAAGATTGGAGTAACGATGCTGAAAATTCAGCTTTGATCACAGGAATAAATTACATTTTAAAATATATTCAAACAGAAATCAGTTATTTAAATTGTAATAATATTTCACAATATTACTGTTTTACAGTTTATTTGATCAAATAAATGCAGCTTGGTGAGCATAAGAGACTTCTTTCATAAACATTAAAAAGTTTACTGCTCCAAAACTTTTGAACAGTAGTGTAAATAATAATGTTTCTGGTCTTAGAGATGATAGAGAAAGGAACCAGTTGTTTACAGGTACTAAATAAATCATTATTAAGCAGTGCAACAAACCTCTAAAAAGGATGAATTGGTAGATATTTATTTATTTTCAACAAAGGCATTTTCCAAACATGCTGATTTAACTTTCAAAATTACAGTATGTCCCCTCTTTTTATGTTTTATTTTTTTTAATGTCTTTGATGTCTTCTAATTCAAAGCCTTCTAGCTGTTTCTTGTATCATCAAAGTTTATAAAACATTTGTGTTTGTTGAAGTTGACTTTAAGATTCTCAGCTTTGTTTTGTCTCAGTAAGGTCACCGTGATCTTTCATGTCTAGCCTTTACTCAATATCTGACCTTTCTATTGTACGAAAAATAACAAAATTGGTTTTAGATCCAAGTCAAAGCAACTTTGAGGTAGTTGTCTTTCATCTATGGTTAAGAGAAATTTAATTGCTGGGGTTAATTGGAGGGCTTCCCCATTAGCAAATTAGGCTGTTGTGAGTTTGAGTAGCCCATGTTGAAGACTGGAATCGCTCAGTAATGATATGCACTGATTGGGATTCCTTGTCTTTCTTTCTCTCAGATAAAAAAAAAAAAAAAAAACTCTCTAATGATGGATTTTCTCATCAGATCTGTGTCTTCGGATGCTTCCCTCTCTCCCATCCCTTTCCTCTTTGGGATATCAAAGGATCTAATCTCCATGGAAATCTTTCCGAACGTTTCCTTGGTAACCATGGAGTTGCATGGCTGAGATTTTCTTGTCTCATTTTTTTAATTTAGAACTTTTATCTTTGGAGGTTGTGAAAGTGATATAGTTCATGAAGTAGCCTTCATGGAAATGAATTTCAGTTGCCTATTATTGGCTATCCACAGACAATATTTGGTGCAGCCTCTCCTGGAAAGGAGAAATGTGCTAGAGCCTCTTACAGTGAAATGTCAGAAATTTGATGCACACTTTGTGAAGATTGTGGACAACATAATGATAAGGTATCATGTTAGATCTCTTCTTTCAGTCTGTTCCCTAAAATGTTCTTTTATCTTGCCCTATGTGAAATATATTTTTACCTTCTCATGGATTTTTCTGTTGTTCCCTAGAGCTCCTGGGATGTTCCATTCATCATGGAGAGTGATTCTGCCATTTCCCAGCAAATAAGAAATTGTCTCTTTATTGATGGTCTGAAACACAGACTTTTCTTAATCGTTCCTTAGTCATACTGCCCATTTTTCACCACAAGTGTAGTTGTAAGTCCTCCTTTTTTTTTTTTTTTTTAAAGAAATGACAAAGGGGATCCTGCCAAACTGGTGAACCTCTCCTTCAAGATAACGCATGCAAATTTCAGCTTTCCTTCTTGTTTCCTGCCAGGGGATTTTCGGCCAGACCTGTAATGAAATTTAGGAGCAGTGGACTGTGAGTTTGGAGTCTCAGGAGCTCGGGGGAGCTTAGAGGAGGACCAGAACCATTTAGCTTAAGGAAATGGCTTTGACAAAAGACCGAACACTGACACGTATTTCTTGGGTCAGTGATTTACAAGGAAAGACCAATTGAATGTATTTAGCCAGTGCAAATAGGCCACACTAATCTGAGAAAGCAAGTTTCTTCGAACAAAGTTGTTTGTGTAAAAGGATGAAGTCGTTGCTTTGTGTGCAAAATTTCATAATGGAGTCTTTGTGATGTTGAAGTGTCGACTTGTGATAAAGAAAGGACTGGGAGAAATTCATACCATGTTGTTTTGTGATACATGTCAAATCTGATGTTCCTAATTGCCAAGCAATCATCACTACTATTATTCCTTATATTTAAAGTTTGGGAATTTAACTAATCCCTAATCTGAATACCTCTAAGTGACCTTGATTTATTTATTTACTTACTGATTTTTTTGCCAGATTAATGATGCATTGGGCCAAAAGAGCAAAAAAGTCCTATACATTTACATATAGGAGAGATCCAAACCATATCTTGGGTCTAGAATATTATAGATACTAGGGTGGGGTCTTTTGACTTGCTTAGTAATAAACAACCAAGAACACCCTAGTAGCCACCTAGAAATGCACTAAAGTAGTGTTGTCCAGTGATGGGAATAATAATAATAATAATTATAATAATTTATAACGGCGTTATAAATAAACGGCGTTACTAACGCTGTTACTTTTTTCAGTAACGAATAATCAAACGAATGACTTTTTCTCCCGTTACAATGCCGTTACCGTTACTGGCAAAAAAATGCCGCGTTACTATAATTGAGCTCACTGAAGCTTACTCATCCGAGTAAGCTCTCTCTCATAGGACCTGCAAAGTTTTTTCTCTGGTGTGTGCTGCGGATATACACAAATATAATTTTAAACTGATAATAATGTACGATGCTCTGTCTGTGTGTGTGTGTGTTAGAGCATTCAAGCTGAGTGTGAGCTCAAGCCAGAATACCCTTTGTGACATGCTGGATCGAAAATATGTGTAATAAGTTTTTCTAGTCGACTAGTAGCCTAGTTGTTCATTTAAGCCATTAGTTGACTAATCACATTTATATTAATTTAATTTCTTAAATACTGGAGAGAATAAACTAATAATGAGCGTTTATGTAATATGCACTCAAGCGCATGCATAAAGCATGCCATAAAGAACCGGCAAAAGTAATGATTATGAAGATGACAAAAAACAGCTAGGAGACATTTTAATTGTTTATTAATAAACTAATGTTTTCTGAATTAGTGTCGGCTGCAAAGATGAAGTTGACATTACTGACTCATCATCTCTGCATACTGGACGCGCCTAGAGAGAGAATGTACATTTCATTCAGATTAGGCTACATAATCAGAGTAGCCTATTTCTTTTCGTTTTTAGATATTTCAAGCTTTCTATAGATATATTTCTCATGTCTGCGAGGCAAGCAGCCCATACGCTGAGTTTCGGTTCATTTAGCCTATAAGTCGCGCTCCAGTTCACGCTCAAGTGATCGCGCCCGCGCATCCATGATTATATTGTCTGCTATATTTGCTTCTTATTTATTAAATCCAGGCAATAGGTTGATGAAACATTGATTACAATTAAGATACAATTTTTACAAAATGAAATTCACTTTAAAGAGAGGCTTTCTATAAAACAAAACTTAATGAAGTGGTTAAAATCATGTCTGACCCACTCCATGACTCCCGATATATTGCGCATCTTATGATGCATCTTACTCATGGTGTTCACTTTTCATAATCAAGTAAATGAATTTAAAACAAAACATAGGACTATTTAAACATAAATATGAAACTACATTTTCTTTAATGGCTATACCAACACGTATTGTATAGTACAGAGAAATTTCATAAGCAAGAACGGATCATGAGTCACGAGTCGGATCAAGAATTATTTATTCTTAGACTTATATTTAATAATGGGGGCATTCAAGTTATTTGACACATTTTAATTTTTTTTAAGTAACACAATAGTTACTTTCCCTGGTAATTAGTTACTTTTATAATGATGTAACTCCGTTACTAACTCAGTTACTATTTGTGAGAAGTAACTAGTAACTATAACTAATTACTTTTTTAAAGTAACGTGCCCAACAACACTATTTAGATCAGCTTAGAAACTGCACTTCCCAGGCAATGCAAAACATTGCATTGTCTTCTAAAAATGTAACATCTAGTTAATCTGTTAAACTGTATAGCATACAGTCTGCAATGTTTCTTCAAATCAATTTATTTTCTGTTTTGTCAAAATAGTGGTACATTTGTAGCAGAAACCCTTACCTTGGATTTTTTTTTCTACAAATGTGAAGATAAGAGAGTCTAAGACCTTTTAAACGTATTTTTAGAGATTAAGTGGCAGATAATGGTGATGGTTGTCTACCGCTGGTAAAAAGACACTTGCTGTCTGTCCCCCATATTTTTCAGTGATGTCTGACAGTTGTCCACCCCGTAATCCTTTTGATTACTGTCATTAAAGGAGGAGGACAAGAGCAGGTGTCGGAAGAGAAGAGTTCCACTGGACAGCAACAGTTTATTGTGGAATATTGGGATATGACGTGTTTGAGGACTGGTTTAGACTGTGTGAGGTATGTTTGTGCACAGAATGTGAATCCTCTGAGATGGTACATCTTAAAATAGAATAAAATCTTTTCTATTATTTCTCAATGTTTTGGAATTGTTTTGAGGGTAACATTCTAGGTGGTTGCTAGGAGGTTACTGGGGTGTTCTGGGTGATTGCTAGGAGGTTAAAATGGTGTTCTTGGCAGTTGCTAGGGCATTCTGGGCAGTTGCTTGAGCGTTACTGAGGTGTTCTGGGCAGTTGCTAGGAGGTTACTAGGGCATTCTGGGCAGTTGCTAGAGTACTAGTGTGTTTTGGTGGTTGTTTGAGCATTACTGATGTGTTCTGGGCAGTTGCTAGGAGGTTACTACGGTGTTCTGGGCAGTTGCTAGAGTACTAGTGTGTTTCGGTGGTTGCTTTAGTGTTACTGAAGTGTTCTGGGGAGTTACTAGGGTGTTCAGAATGGTTGTTAGAGTACTAGTGTGTTTTGGCAGTTGCTAGGAAGTTACTAGTGTTTTGGGAGGTTGCTTGAGTGTTACTCTACTAGGGTGTTCTGGGCAGTTGCTAGAGTACTAGTATGTTTTGGTGATTACTTGAGCATTACTGATGTGTACTGGGCAGTTGCTAGGAGGTTACTAGGGTGTTCTGGGCAGTTGCTAGAGTACTAGTGTGTTTTGGGTTGTTGCTTGAGTGTTACTGAGGTGTACTGGGCAGTTGCTAGGAGGTTACTAGGGTGTTCAGAATGGTTGTTAGAGTACTAGTGTGTTTTGGCAGTTGCTATGAAGTTACTAGTGTTTTGGGCGGTTGCTTGAGTGTTACTCTACTAGAGTGTTCTGGGTGATTGCTAGGAGGTTACTAGGGTGTTCTGGGCAGTTGCTAGAGTATTGGTGTGTTTTGGCGGTTGCTTGAGCATTACTGATGTGTTCTGGGCAGTTGCTAGGGTGTTCTGGGTGATTTCTAGAAGGTTACTAGGGTGTTCTGGGTGATTTCTAGAAGGTTACTATGGTGTTCTGGGCAGTTGCTAGAATATTAATGTGTTTTGGTGGTTGCTTGAGCTTACCTGAGGTGTTCTGGGCAGTTGCTAGGAGGTTACTAGGGAGTTCAGAACAGTTGTTAGAATACTAGTGTGTGTTGGCAGTTGCTAGGAAGTTACTAGTGTTTTGGGCGGTTGCTTGAGTGTTACTCTACTAGGGTGTTCTGGGCAGTTGCTAGGAGGTTATAGAGTCTTCGGGGCAGCTGCTAAAAGGTTACGTGGGTTGCACCAGATATTTGTAAATTCTTACTTAAATTGGAACGTTAAGTCCACACTGAGAGGCTTAGTAAATACAAGCTAGTTTTTAACTAACTCTATACCCTATCAGTTGCACCATTTGTTCTTAAGGCAGAACGTAGCTAGTATGTCGTAAGCTCTCTGTAAAGTAATGCGTAATTACATAATAGCCTATGACATTGTCAATGATCCAATAGCAGCCTTCAAATACGTGAGCAGAATTGCAGTCTGCAATTTTCATTCCAACCATTACACCTGATCATATGCTTCTGTAAATATTTAGTTTATACATAGAGTTACGCTTCAGCTAAGTTTAATGGTGCAACACAAAAATATTTAATAGTGCATAAGTTGTAACTTAGTGCCTATTACATAGTTACGCACAGATGGTGCAACTAGCCCCAGGTTACTAGTGTGTTTTGGGCAGCTGCTTGGAGGTTGCTGTGCAAATCTACCTTGTGTTTAAGGCTTAGCAGGCACAACTAATAACTGTTTATTCTCTCAGACCTCTGATAGATTTCTTTCTGATTGATCTTTGACATTTTCAGTGAAGATGATATCACCACTGGGAATCTCCTACACAGAGGAAAGATATTAGTTCTGCAAAGCAGTTTAGACATGATTAAGCTATTCATCTCAAACGGCAAACAAATCCATGAAATATGGAAGATCAGGGGATCACCTATCTACATAATTTATTTTAATAACAAAGACATAAACTGTTCCAGAATCAGTACTTCAGAAATGTGCTGACCTTTTTCACAGATGTGTGGTTTGGTGCTGCTCTTGGCACTTTCATCTCTTTGTAGCACTTTCAACCCACAATGAATGCACTGTGGTTGCCCAAGACAAAGCATATGGTGGTGTGTGTATGTGTGTGTGAGATGCTAGTGACAGGAAAATTGTGTTTAGAAACAGTACATTTGTACGTTGGGTCATGAGGTCTTGTTTAGTCCTAAATTTATTCTTTATCCTTTGTTTATTTTTCTGAAAGCATGCGGGATATATTTGGAAAGGGGTGTTCTTCTGACGTTCCATCAGATGTTTGTCCCCAGGCAAGGAACTTACCATAAAAAAGAAAACACTCATCCGTTCTCACGTTAAAAACCTGTGGTGAGAGAAATAAAGCTTTATAAATATATCAATAATGTTTTATTTCTCACAGGCATTCTCTGTTGGTGGTGGCCAGATTGACCTTCTGTTTCCTTTTTTACTTTCTATTTGTGTTTGAGTTTTTTGTATCTATAAATGCATCATGGAATGAGTAGTTTGTTCCATTGTTAAAAAAAAAAGGATATGCATCTATCAAAGCCATTTTTAATAAGTGGTTTTAGCATACCCTGTACACACTATCGATATTTCTTTTGCAGAAGAAAAACAGCACCTTTCGAAATGCAAAGCCAGTTTGAATTGCAATGGAGGGACGTCCCAGACAATCTTAAAGCTACTCAATCACCAAGCCAAATATTTGATGGGCTTCTCCAACAGTCACCACGGGGGCCTTTTCTCCTTGTCACTCATGTCTTTTCGTAAATAGCGTGGAGTCTCTCGCTGTGTCTTATCTTTATTCTCCCATGAGATGTGCCATCCCTGGAGACACTGTAGATAGTGGTAATATTTTATGGCAGTGGTCCATCACTATGAAACCTTGAAGGAGCAATATGGCATTTTGTTATTTAGTTAATCATTTTTATTGCTGCAGGGTAAATGTGTGATCTGTGAGAAGGGTAATCTGTTTGCACAATCAAGTTCTACAAGAGAAAAAATGTATTGGTTCCTCTTTTTTTTAGACTCATTTACACTACCGTTCAAAATGTTGGGGTAGGGCTGGGCGATATGACAAAAAAATAAAATCTCGATTTTTCGGAATGATTGACCGATTCACGTTTTTTTTTTTTTTTCAGTTTAACTAGTCACCTTAAAAAATTAACTACAATATGATTTAAGTAACATTCTCTTTATTAACAATCTGATTAAAACAAGTTCAGTTCCAAGTGCACCACCCAGGTGAAAAAAAGTACATTTCTATAATATACTTAAAGTGCTCTATTTTCGTGCACTAATTTTGTACTTAATATACTAAAAATTCATCTTTAGTACTTCTTAAGATCATCTTAAGAACATCTAAGTGTACTCAACTGTGCTATTTTGAGAGAGCATGACATATGAACTAAAATGTGCTTTTAATATACTATCTCTGTATTTAAAAAATATATTTAGCTACCACTTGTAGCACACTATGAGTTCAAATGTACTATAAGTGGTATCTAAATACATTTTTTAAATACAGAGATAGTATATTATTAGTATATTTTAGTTCATATTTCAAAATAGCAATCAATGTCTCAAAATAGCACAGTTGAGTACACTTAGATGTTCTTAAGATGATCTTAAGAAGTACTAAATTAGAATTCTTAGTATATTAAGTACAAAATTAGTGCACGAAAATAGAACACTTTAAGTATATTATAGAAATGTACTTTTTTCACCTGGGACATGAAGTGATTAAATGATGTTAATGTAAAACAATTTGTTAAATATCTTTGCAGAAATATGCCTGAATGATATGATATGAAGACAAATGTTGTACAAACTTATCTTAAACACATCCTATTCAGAAATAATATAAGAAAATGCTAAATATTTCTTAGCCAAAAATAGCAATAAATAACACCAGTAATAGGCTATTATTAACAGCAAATGCTTTGTAAAAACAGAAAACAACAGCAGCTTTCAACCTATCACCATCATGCAAACACGAAATATCAAACAGGTTTACAAGTTTTTGCATTTCATTGCACTATTTGTCCTATTGTTTTTATGTTTGGCGGACATGTTTAGGTGTTGCACATGGTGTTGCACTTGTCTCTTGTCTTTTGCATCGTCTCACCCGTGAAACGGCATTGTAAAAACACGGCGGTCAATTAAAAAAAAATAAAAATAATCGGAAAAACCGCCCAGCCCTATGTTGGGGTTAGTAAGATTTTTTTTTTTTTTTTAAAGAAATGTTACTTTTGTTCAGCAAAGATGCATTGAGTTGATCAAAATTAACTTTAAAGACATTTAAGCCTCTGGTGCTCTTCATGTGTCGGTCAAAAATGACATTTTTTTTATTTCAATGAAATGAATGCACTGTATCTTAGTTAGATCATGTTTTTTATTTAATATTTTGTATTTTTAGGGGATTTTATGGTATTAAATTATATATACGCTGTAATATAATCCATTTATTCACTTTTTGAGCACCTGAAAATGAAATTTCCAACTTAAACTGTCATATATTTTAAATGCTTTAGAGCACAGACTTAATTTTCATGAATTAATCTCTTTTCAAAAACAACACTTGGCAAATTATTGCTGAAGTGAACATTTTGCGTTTGTTAAGAAAAATGCACAAAAGTAGTATTTTCAATTTTATATTAAATGTATATTTTCAAAAACACGTTTTACTCTAAAACTGCAAGAATATAGCGTTATTTTACTGTCAAATGTCGAGAGCACATTATTGTGACGCGAGAGCATATCAATGTAATGCGCGAGCGCAAATCTGTCCGCTCGCGCGCGGATTTCCTCTGCTCTCGCGCAAATCTGTCCGCTCGCGCGCAGATTTCCTTTGCTCTCGCGCAAATCTGGACACGCGCGCTCAAATATACAGTGCTCTCTTATGAACTGCCTCTCCTCTCGCTCAGATATTGCGTGTGCACGCTCAAACTGTTTCCTGTGTGCTCAAACGTGTCCTGCGCGCTCAAACTGCACATGTGCGCTCACGAATCTCTCCGTGCTCTTGCAGAAATTAATTTGCTTTTGGATTAAACGCTGTCAAAAGTTATAAACCAATCAGAAGAGACGACTCATCCATGAAAATGCTACGTGGAATCGTATTGGCTGAGAGTGAACTGCGCCTGGAATTCTTTCGACAAAAATATATATTTTATTTCTTTACAATTTAATAATATTTATCAAATGTAACCTAGTCTAACTGCATCACATTACAGGTCAAACCCCTATTTATCTAAACAAACAAACAAAAAATGTTTCTTAAAGTTATTGTGGTCATACGTTTTGTGTTGAATTTTTAAAAAAAAAAAATAGGTAACATTTTACAATAAGGTTTTTATTTGTTAACATTAGTTAATGTATTATCTAACATGAACTAACAATGTGCAATACATTACTGTAATTATTAATCTTTGTTAACGTTAAAAATACAGCTGTTTGTTGGTTGTTTACTTCACAGTGCATTTAATAATGTTAACAAATACAACATTTGATTTTAATAACGTATTAGTAAATGTTGAAATTAACATTAACAAATATTAATAAATGCTAAAGAAGAGCAATTCATTATTAGTTAATGTTAACTAATGCAGTTAAATAATGTTAACGCAACCTTATTGTAAAGTATTACCAACAAATATCTTCTGATTTAAGACTGAACAAGATCAGGGTCAAATCGTCATTCCCTTAATACTTAATGTGGAGATCACATATACCACTATAGTCAATTTCTTTTGAGGTCTGGAATTAATGATTCTGATACATCAAATACATTCTGATATATCAAATACATTTTAACAGTCACTGGTCACCACCTACTGGCAGAACAGTGTAACAACATTAGTTTCAACATTCATTTAGCTACTTATTTTAATTGCTGAAATCAGTGTATATTCAGACTATAAATTGTTATTGCAATACTTGCATTATCATTTAATGTTTGCAACACAGATGTAGCAATAGTATGTTGTTGAAAACACTTTGTGAAGCTGTTTAAAACATATAGCTTACATGACCACTGCTTTCAGCAGCAATGCAAAAGCAGGTTTAAATATTCTGGTATGATTGTAATTTCAAAAGGTTTAATAGACATAACCGAATCGTTGTCATTTAGGAATAAGATCGCGTTCTTTTGCTTAATCGTGCATACACAAGAGCTTAGGTATTTTTGTATGTCATGTTTTATACCAGACCTCAAAAGAAATTGACTATGGTGGTATGTGATCTCCACATTAAGTATTAAGGGAATGACGATTTGACCCTGATCTTGTTCGGTCTTAAATCAGAAGATATTTGTTGGTAATACTTTACAATAAGGTTGCGTTAACATTATTTTTCTGCATTAGTTAACATTAACTAATAATGAATTGCTCTTCTTCAGCATTTATTAATATTTGTTAATGTTAATTTCAACATTTACTAATACGTTATTAAAATCAAATGTTGTATTTGTTAACATTATTAAATGCACTGTGAAGTAAACAACCAACAAACAGCTGTATTTTTTATGTTAACAAAGATTAATAATTACAGTAATGTATTGCACATTGTTAGTTCATGTTAGATAATACATTAACTAATGTTAACAAATAAAAACCTTATTGTAAAATGTTACCTATTTTAAAAAAAAAAAATTCAACACAAAACATATGACCACAATAACTTTAAGAAACATTTTTTGTTTGTTTGTTTAGATAAATAGGGGTTTGACCTGTAATGTGATGCAGTTAGACTAGGTTACATTTGATAAATATTATTAAATTGTAAAGAAATAAAATATATATTTTTGTCGAAAGAATTCCAGGCGCAGTTCACTCTCAGCCAATAAGATTCCACGTAGCATTTTCATGGATGAGTCGTCTCTTCTGATTGGTTTATAACTTTTGACAGCGTTTAATCCAAAAGCAAATTAATTTCTGCAAGAGCACGGAAGATTCGTGAGCGCACATGTGCAGTTTGAGCGCGCAGGACACGTTTGAGCACGCAGGAAACAGTTTGAGCATGCACACGCAATATCTGAGCGAGAGGAGAGGCAGTTCATAAGAGAGCACTGTATATTTGAGCGCGCGCGTCCAGATTTGCGCGAGAGCAAAGGAAATCCGCGCGCGAGCGGACAGATTTGCGCGAGAGCAGAGGAAATCCGCGCGCGAGCGGACAGAATTGCGCTCGCGCATTACATTGATATGCTCTCGCGTCACAATAATGTGCTCTCGACATTTGACAGTAAAATAACGCCATACAAGAAAATCAAAGCCATAAATCTAAACAAGTTGTGTTCCAAATTTGAGCTTGATATATCAAAAAATGAGCCTTCAGTAAGATTTTGTTTGGCCGCAGTACCAAAAGTTATCACAAGATGAAATTCATCTCCTCCCATTTATTTCCAGTGCGCTCATTTTTGACTGCAAGGAGCACAAGTGTGACTTTTTTTCAGGACCATTTAACCTTTTCAAATCATGTCCATGAGTTTTTTTGTATGTGTGTTCACATAGCAAGTGCCTAAACCTTTACCAAGGTTCATACCACTCCGATAAAGCAAAAAGTAAAATAATAATAAAAAAATAAATACAATTTTCAGTCAAAAATGACCAAAGAGCACCAGAGGGTTAAAATGCTACAAAAGATTTAATTGGAATTTAATGGAAGTATTTGATGAGAAATTTTGAGTTCTTTTTGAGATCTTTGACTTTTGATTGCAGACATTGGTAACAACGTTTGAGGCATGAGATTACTAGGTTCTGTTTCTTGATTGAAAGAAAAAGGATTGAATTGATTCAATCTCCATTCAATCTCTTTGCTTTCTATAGGAAGTAATGGAGATATTAGAGAGATCTCATTTGATATTTTTATTTCTTAAGTACTATATTCTGAGACCATCATGTGCATCATGTTTCTTTCTGCGTGTATCAAACAAAGCACTATCGCACTTGACACATTTTCATTTGGACTATGTCCATTACTCCATCCCGATCAGTATTACTGTGATTCTTTGAATGAATGAAAGCCTGGAAACAGATTTCAGAGCACTCACAGAGTTCAAGATCCTTTTCATAGTGTAGAAAAGCAATCCATGCTTATTATATCCTCTGCTACTGTTGAGAAGAAAAAAGACGGAAGGCATTTCCTTGCCCTGTTTTTCTCTCTCTATCTCTGTGAGTCTAGCGAGACTGAATCTATATGAGGGAACATTAATTAAAAGGATATACAGAGAAGAACAGCCGTGTGAGATAGAACCTTTCCTCTTGAATTTGGATGAGAAACTTTGACAGCTTTTCATCTTCGTCTCTGGCTTACCCAGCCATCCCTCTTTTTTTCCTTTCCATCTGTTTTCTTTTCTTCTTAGAGTTTGCGATAGAGCCATTTTTGCTTTTCTATTTTTTTTTTTTTTACATTCTCCTGTGTCGTTAATTTAGTTTTCTACATTGTTTTTATACAGGAATATCCCATGTCTGCCTTGAAAATGTCAGTCAACACAGTTGAAATGTCAGTCAACACAGTTGAATTTAAGTCACATACAGATTTAGCACTACAATGACAAAAATTTAAATGACTTAATAGTTATATGGACTACTTTTATGATAATGTAATGACTCTTTTATGCTGTTTTTGTCATTTTTGGAGCCTGACAGACTCCATTCTCATTCACTTTAAGTATATTGAAAAGAGTAACTATTCTTTCAAATATTGGTATTCTTCAAATATTCACTTTTTGTGCTCCGCAAAAGAAAGAAAGTAATACGGTCTGGAATGAAGTGATTAAAATAATGACTGAATTTTCTTTTTTGTGATTAACTATTCTTATAAATCACATTTGCTTTGTCCTACAATGCTAAAGAAGGACAGGGTTGACAGCAATAGAGCTCAGAAGTTCCTGAAAGTAAAAGTGCCATTCAAGTTCTCCAAAATGTAATACGTTTTTATAAAAGTTTAGAATTTGATAAAAGTATTAAGAATACAGAAAAAACTCAAAGAGTGATTTAATTCACAGCTCGCAGCTCTTTCATTCCTTTATAAGTACACAATCTTGAACCTTTGTCTTTTTCCCCAGTTTTCTGACAGTTTTGTGGCTTTGAATTTATAGGTTGATTTGGTTTGGTTCAACTCCTTATTGAGGAGTTCTGGAAAAGTCTTTGGAGAAAAATACAAACCCAGGCCTCTATGAAAGGGGATGGTAACTCTATAGGTCTGCATTAGTAAATGTAAAACATGGGAACAATGGCTGATTCTTTAATGGAAAGGAATGACAGGAGAGGCTATTGATTATATGATGATGGTGGATATGAAACTTCTTGCCCTTCAGCTTTATTTTGATTGCGTAGTGTCACATGGGACTGTGAGCTGGTTAATTATCTAGAATCAATAGTTCAGCCATAACCTAATAACAAAATCCCACTAGAGAGACCAGGACAATACACTTATGGATTATGCATGAGCTTTTTAAGTTGTATTATAGACTTAAAAGAAAAGCCAAACCCTCTAATAATGATAAATTAGTAGAGCTAGATCCTTGCAAAAACAATCGGCGTGACCTAAGAGCTTGAATCAATGAGTCAACAGACATTGTTTAAACTTGCTCATCTGTGCATTTTCCTTTTTCAGGTCTTGAGGGACCGGATCTCAAACAGTATGGCATGGATACATTGTTTATGATATTGGGATATTAATAGCGTTACGTAATTCCCCAGCTTCCAGTCTCTTCTGTCTCCTGTCCTTGTTTACGGCCCCAGTCCTCCAGCTTTGTTTGTGGCAGCGAATGTCAATCATCTGTCAGATGTAGAATAGCGCCGTGGCGGGGAGATCAAGGTTTCAGATCAGGCCTTTTGCTTTTTCAGACTTTGAATTTGTTTGAGAGTTAAATGGTAGGAGCGGAATGTATGCTAATGCTGTCTATAATTTGAAAGGGTTAGTTCACCCAAAAATGAAAATTCTGTCTTTAATTACTCACCCTCATGTTGTCCCAAACCCGTAAGACTTTTGTTCATCTTCAGAAAACAAATTAGGATCTTTTTAATGAAATCTGAGAGATTTTTGTCCCTCCATTGACAGCCTATGCAACTACCACTTTTAAGCCCCAGAAAGGTAGTAAAGACATCATTAAAGTAATCCATGTGACTCCAGTAGTTTAACCTCAATTTTATGAAGTGACACAAGTGCTTTGTTTGCGCAAAAAAAACTAATTTACCACTTCATTTACAAAATATTAATCTCCACGAACGTTCACGAGAGCACCACAATGCATGCGTGTTGTGTTGATGCAAGAGCATGTGTTGCGTGAACGTGTGTTGGAGATTATTATTTTGTAAATAAAGTGCTAAATTGTTTTTTGCTTAAACAAAGCACTCATGTTGCTTCATAAAATTGAGGTTAATCAACTGGAGTCACATGCACTGTAAAAAAAAATATCCCCGTAAAATTTACGGTAAAAAAACGGTAGCTGTGGTTGCTAGAACTTTACCATAAAAAATACGATAACAACATTTTAGGTTTTACGGGACAGCACTTAATTTACTGTCTGTTTTACAGTTCAAAACCGTATAATTTAAAGGTTTATATTGTAATAATTAAATAAATTTATTTTGCACACTGTAAAAAATTTTTTAAATTTACGGTAAAAAAAAAACGTATTTCATTAACTGATATAATGTTAATTTACCAACCTACTGAAGTATGAATATCTGTTTTGTACCTTTGTAATACACTGACCACCAAACAGTGGTGATGAGAGTCACATGATGAATCAAAGTTCATCACAAGCAGCTTTTCCACAAGCTGAGAAGAACAATGCTAATATATAGAAATTTTGAAAATGTAATAAACAATAATTTAGCAACATTAGATGTAACATAAAACCTAATGTAAATAATTGATTAGAAAAGAGTATTTCAACGAAAATACATCAAATGTGAAGTGTCACGCAGAGAATTGTGGGAATGCCAACAATGAAGTTTTTCACTGTAAATTATAAATGACTTGTTATTTTCATTTCTGAAAACTGTAAATTTAATGATATTTTACTGTAAAATTATATTAAATGTACTGTTAGATCTATTAGTTATTCACTACCATTCAAAAGTTTGGGGTCAGTAAGATTTTTTTAATGTTTTAAAAGAAGTATCTTCTGCTCACCAAGCCTGCATTTATTTGATTAAAAATACAAACAAAAACAGTAATATTGTGAAATATTATTTCACAGTTTTCTATGTCAGTATACAGTAAAGTGTAATTTACTCCTGTGATCAAAGCTGAATTTTCAGCATCATTACTCCAGTCTTCAGTGTCACATGATCCTTCAGAAATCAATCTAATATGATGATTTGATGCTCAAGAAACATTCATTATTATTATCAATGTTGAAAACAGTTATTTACATTTTTATTTCATGATGCTATGATGAATAGAAAGTTCAAAAGAACAGCATTTGTCTGAAATCTAAATCTTTTGTAACATTAAACACTACCGTGCAAAAGTTTGGGGTCAGTAAGAATTTTAATTTTATTTTTGGGGGATAGAAATAAAATCAATCAATACTTTTATTCATCAAGGATGAGTTAAACTGATCAAAAGTTACAGTAAAGACAATTATAATGTTAGAAAATATTCTATTTTAAATAAATGCTGTTCTTTTGAACTTTCTATTCATCAAAGAATTTTGAAAAAAATTTGTACACAGCTGTTTTCAACATTGATAATAATAATGAATGTTTCTTGAGCATCAAATCATCATATTAGAATGATTTCTGAAGGATCATGTGACACTGAAGACTGAAGTAATGATGCTGAAAATTCAGCTTTGATCACAGGAATAAATGACACTTTACTGTATATTGACATAGAAAACAGCTGTTTTAAATTGGAATAATATTTCACAATATTACTGTTTTTGTTTGTATTTTTAATCAAATAAATGCAGGCTTAGTGAGCAGAAGATACTTGTTTTAAAACATTAAAAAATCTTACTGACCCCAAACTTTTGAACGGTAGTGTACGGAAACTTTCTGTAAACCAATTAACTGTTTTTCACCATAGCATTTTTTACCGTTAAAATCACGATCATTTTTTACAGTGTGGATTACTTTAATGATCTCTTTACTACCTTTCTGGTGCTTGAAAGTGGTAGTTGCGTAGGCTGTCAATGGAGGGACAGAAATTTAATTAATTTAGTTTTAAAAAATCTTCATTTGTGTTCTGAAGATGAACAAATGTCTTACAGGTTTGGAACGACGTGAGGGTAAGTAATTATTGACAGAATTTTCATTATTGGGTGAACTAACCATTTTAAGAAAGAATTTTAGTCACAATATAGACTGAAATCTATCAAAAGTAGATTAGATGTTACAGCCCGACTGTGTCATACAGGTGTTGAAAGCCTTTGTCTGTGAGAAACAGATGGTGAGAGAGA
Source organism: Megalobrama amblycephala (assembly GCF_018812025.1). Lineage (NCBI taxonomy): Eukaryota > Metazoa > Chordata > Actinopteri > Cypriniformes > Xenocyprididae > Megalobrama > Megalobrama amblycephala. Next base: position 26,890,691 of record NC_063064.1, read on the forward strand.
TATTCAGTAAAACTGGAAGAACAGAGACGTCCCTGATGTCCCAGACTCTTTGAGTACATGTAGACCACTAAACCTTGGTGGGGTCTCTTTTTTGAGGGGAGCAGTTGTCCGACTTTTGTTTGTGATTGCTACAAACTTAATTTATCCAAATATCATTTCTGTCCATCCTGGTGATCAATCATCTTATATTTTTGCGCTTCAAACCATTTCTGATTTACATATTCAACACTTCACTTTAAAATATTCATCAGCTTAATGAATATTGATGTAACATTTGACTACTGTTAACTACACCCTGCCTGAAGTGAAAGCAACACATGCTGGCTACAGTTTCGACACGGCAATGGGTCTTTTAAGGGTTTGGAAAGAATACAATTATCAAAATAATGCATGTAGGATGCCTTTGACAAATGTATTTTACATTCTTGCATTTGGTAGATGTTGATATCCACAACGTAGGGTGAATTCAGGTTGACTGGGATACTTTTTACCATTGAAATGACCGCAAAAGTGCCCCAATCAACCTGAATTCAGCCATACTCAGTATCCCAAAGTGAGTCTCTTTTTGTTTTTGTTTTTTTGTATATTCCTGGTATAAAAATGCATGATTCAATTAGTGTGATTTAGTGCTGGTAAGATTTTAATGAAAAGATCACAAGATCACACAGATTTGCCTCAATAGGAGGTTTAATAACTCTGTTGGGGGCTCTTTAAGTTTGATTGAAATTAAGCAAGCTTTGCTAGCTTTGATGAGGAGTGTGTTTGTGTGTGTTCAGAGTAAGTGTTAAAATCAGTGAGTAACAAGGGTAAAAACTGAGGAGAGGAAGGAGGAAAAGTGTCAGTGGGTGGACACAGCTCTTTAATCTTAGTGTCTATGGATAACCTGTTCTTAGCTTTTCAACTTTTCCTTTTATTTGCTCTCTCTCTCTCTCTCTCTCTCTCTCTCTCTCTCTTTCTTTCTTTCTTTCTCTCCCCTTCCAATCTTTCTCTTTACTTTTGATAATATACAGGTAGCCAGCCATTATCACACAATACATCCCAGCATGAACTGAAATAAAATAAATCAATGCACATGAAATATTAATTAGAGTAGAAATTATTATATGGCTGTCGATATAGATAGTCGATATAGGATGGATGGATGGTTTGTTGGTTGGTTGGTTGTTTGCGTGGATGGATGGATGGATGGATGGATCAATGGTTGGCTGGATCGATGGTTGATGGTTTAGATCGATGATAGAGCTGAATTTTCAGCATCATTACTCCAGTCTTCAGTGTCACATGATCCTTCAGAAATCATCTCTAATATTGCTTCATAAAATTGAGGTTAATCAACTGGAGTCACATGCACTGTAAAAAAAAATAAAAAAAATCCCTGTAAAATTTACGGTAAAAAAACGGTAGCTGTGGTTGCTAGAACTTTACCATAAAAAATACGATAACAACATTTTAGGTTTTACAGGACAGCACTTAATTTACTGTCTGTTTTACAGTTCAAAACCATATAATTTAAAGGTTTATATTGTAATAATAAAATACATTTATTTTGCACACTGTAAAAAAATTCAGTTAAATTACGGTAAAAAAAAAACTAACGTATTTCATTAACTGATATAATGTTAATTTACCAACCTATTGAAGTATGAATATCTGTTTTGTACCTTTGTAATACATTGACCACCAAACAGTGGTGATGAGAGTCACATGATGAATCATTAGATGTAACATAAAACCTAATGTAAATAATTAATTAGAAAAGAGTTATTTCAACGAAAATACATCAAATGTGAAGTGTCACGCAGAGAATTGTGGGAATGCCAACAATGACGTTTTTCACTGTAAATTATAAATGACTTGTTATTTTCATTTCCGAAAACTGTAAATTTAATGGTATTTTACTGTAAAATTATATTAAATGTACCGTTAGATCTATTAGTTATTCACCTATATAGTACGGAAACGTTCTGTAAACCATTACTCCAGTCTTCAGTGTCACATGATCCTTCAGAAATAATTCTAATATGCTGATTTGCTGCTCAATAAACATTTATTATTGTTATCAATGTTAAAAACAGTTGTGCTGATTAATATTTTTATGAAAACCATGATAACCGTGATATACATTTTTCATAGGATTCTTAGATTCTGCTGTCACTTTTGAAGTTTGTCCTTGCTGAATAAAAGTATTAATTTCTTGAACACACAAAAATATCCCAAACTTTTGTGTCTTTCAGCTTGGAAAAGTGCTGGGATCATTCTCTTTTGGAGTTTTTGTCATATGAAGTGGTTGGATTGAAAGAACTTTTATTCAAAGACGTTTTTTCTTTTTCTTTTATCATTCTGTCTGTGTGTCTCTTAGGAAAGGAAATTGTGCGCGCATCCATTTCTAGAGATCTACCGAGGGGGGATGATCCACTATATGACTCCGTTGGCTCGGCAGGGGGATTTCTATGTTCCTGAAGTTAGAGAGGCCCAAAGATGGTTACTGGGAAATGAGTCTGAAGAGGACAGGAGGACGGACATCACAGGTATACTAATTATTCTTTTCTTATTGATGCTTTCTTATCTAAAGTAACTCACTGTACACTGAATACAAGTTTAGCAAAGACATACTTTTGATTATCTGCACACTTATTTTGACTAAGAACCGCCCATTTAGACAGGAAGAGACAGTCTAACTGACATGTAAGATACCAAACATAGTTAAACCGTGACGTTAGTACAAACTTTTTGGCTCCCAGCCCTGATTTTTAACCCTCCCCCCATCAGTTGAGCACTAATAGTAGCCTATTGTCAATTTAACAAGTTCGCATTTAGTGCGACGAGTGTATTTCCGTGGTTGACATTTTGCATGAAAGCGTTTTAATAGGCATTAACCACCACCTGATGGAGTTTTGATATGGACGTGTCATACTGGCTGAACTCGCCTACACCTGCTCTAGTGATAATGAGACACAATCTGTGTGTGTGAATGGCGCATTGCCCTGGTTAGACCAAAGCCCAGAGGTACCGCCGAGCAAATATGAAACACGGGAGAGCTGTTTGTGAGGGGTGTGTTGTCCACACCAGCTGTCCTGGACGGCGTGTGTGAGTCCTAGTGATGCCTGTTCCACCTGTTAGTCTGTTACCTTGAAACAAACACATTATAATAACTATAATATATGATAGAGGAAGAAGATTAAAGCAGAGAAGATGGAAGATTAAAGGACAAATTTGAAGCCTGCTGGTTTATTGGGTCTTAATGTGCTACTAAATTGAATATGTTTTACAGCATGTCTCATTCCTACTGTCCTGTTCAAATGCACGTTTGATCTTCCAGCGGGAGATCAGACCCTCAAAACTAGAACAAAGTTAGTTGCTAGTTGGCTTGTAACTTTGGTCTGAATCAGAAAACATGTTGAAAATGCACTATAAATGTATTTAACAATAATAAATATTGCTAAATATACTAACACTTTACAATGAGGTTTAATTCATTAACATTAGTTAGCTATATTAGTTAACAAGAACTAACAATGAACAATAGTTCTACAGCATTTATTAATCTTAGTTAATGTTAATCTCAGCATTTACTAATTCATTAAGATCAAAAGTTGTATCTGTTAACATTAGTCAATGCACAGTGAACTAACTTGAAAATTTTTATTAGGTATAACATAAGGTTAATAAATGCTGTAAAAATATATTGCTCATTGTTAGTTCATGTTAATGCGTTAACTACAGCGGCATGAAAAAGTATGCGAACCCCTTGCAGAATCTGTGAAAATGAGAATTATTTTAATAAAATGAGAGGGATAATAAAAAATGCATGTTATTTTTTGTTTAGTACTGTCCTGAGTAAGATATTTTACATAAAAGATGTTTGCATTTAGTTCACAAGACAAAACAATAGCTGAATTTATTAAAATAACCCCATTCATAAGTATGCGAACCATTGATTCTCAATACTGTGTGTGGTTACCTGATGATCCACGACTGTTTTTATGTTTTGTGATGGTTGTTCATGAGTCTCTTGTTTGTCCTGTTCTTCAGAAAATTCCTCCAGCTCCTGCAGATTCATCAGTTTTCAAGCATCTTTGCATATTTGAACCCTTTCCAGCAGTGACTGTAGGATTTTGAGATCTGTGTTTTCATACTGAGGTCAACTGAGGGACTCAAACACAACTATTAAAAAAGGTTCAAACATTCACTGATGCTCCAGAAGGAAACACGATGCATTAAGAGTCGGGGGTGTGAAAACTTTTAAACAGGATGAAGATGTCACAATTTTTCTTATTTTGTTTAAATATCATTGTTTTTCATTTAGTACTGCCCTTCAGAACCAACAGAAGATACTTACATGTTTCCTGGCAGAAAAATTAAGTACAATTTACCTTGATATTTGAATTCAAAAGTTTTCACCCCTCGGCTCTTAATGCATCGTGTTTCCTTCTGGAGCATCAGTGACTGTTTGAACCTTTTTTTAATAGTTGAGTTTGAGTCCCTCAATTGTCCTAAGTGTGAAAAGATGAATCTCAAAATCATACAGCTACTGCTGGAAAGGGTTCAAATATGCAAAAATGCTTGAAAACTGATGAATCTGCAGGAGCTGGAGGATTTTTCTGAAGAACAGAGTTCAGTTTAACTGCTCAGGACAAACAAGAGACTCATGAACAACCATCACAAAACAAAAAAACAGTCGTGGATCATCAGGTAACCACACACAGTATTGAGAATCAATGGTTCACATACTTATGAATGGGGTTATTTTAATAAATTCAGCTATTGTTTTGTCTTGTGAAGTAAATGCAAACATCTTTTATGTAAAATATCTTACTCAGGACAGTATTAAATACAAAATAACATGCATTTTTTATTATCCCTCTTATTTTATTAAAATAATTCTCATTTTCACAGATTCTGCAAGGGGTTCACGTACTTTTTCATGCCACTGTAATGAAAACTTATTATAAAGTGTTACAAATATATTTTCAATATTGGCTTATTATAAAAGCAACATCAAATACTGTTTCTATAAGTATTTTAGGAATAAGTTAAAGGAAAATTTGTCATCAAATTGTCATTTTTTTCTCATTCAGTGAAAGACAATGAGGTTCAATGTGGTTTTTAACACCAATTGTTCATTTTTTGGACAAAAAAAGTATATAGTAATGACAAATGTGCTGTTCACACAAGCAGTTGCATTCCATCTTTTTACCAGTTAGATATCATTCATGCATCAGTATCAAAATACCGGTAAACTCTGTGATGCCAATCACTGAAACTGACCTTTAAACGCTGAGCTGTTTTCTTCAGCCACCTGGATGAGGAGAAGCACTTTAGTTTCATTTTAGTTCCTTTTTTTACTTCTGAGTGGCGGCCGTAAGGGGTTGATCACACAGAACACGATTTTATTCGTAAAAACACAAGACACATTATAGTTACTACTATAGTACTGCAGTTATAGGACACAATAGTAACTGCAGAGTCGCAGCACTGATGAATGAAAAAGAAGACGGTCTCGAGCACGAGACATGGTGCAATGGACTGACGTCCATCTAACGCACGTTTACATAGAGAAAAACAGTTAAAAGCAACGTAACTTAGCGTAAACAGCTCCAACAGAGCTTTATGATTGGCCCAAAGCAAACATGCTCATATCTGTGATCTTCATTCTTTGTTCACACACAGCATCATACCGGTAATTTACTGGTAATGTTACAATTTCTCAAACTGGGAAATTGCCAGAATTGTTTTTCAAGTATTTTTTAAAAAAAGTTCTGTTCACACATGATCTCTAAATGATAATTTACCAATAAAGACTGTATGTGTGAAAGAGGCTAAAGCAGTAACCCTGATTTGACTTTATTTTCCATATAGAAATATGGAAATATGTCAAACCCAACTGAATAAATTCAAGTTGCACATTTTCATTACGCAAAGCTCTTTGTCTTTTACCATAAGCGAGTCTCTTTTGAACTTCACTATTTGAATGTGCGTGTGCCACTCAAACCAGCAACAGATAAAGGAGCAAACAGTCATCTAAATCAGACTGTAATCTTTGCAGTCTGGTGATCATTCAGCATCAGACCATGAGTACAGTATCAAACGATGTGTCAGAGGGGAATATAATGCAGGTTATAAAGCGTTTTCTTCTCATCATGTAAGAACATGTTATCAGTTTGAGAACACCAATGAATAAGAATATTTACAGATGAATGTACTATATATCAAATGTAATGCTGAAAATAATGCTGTATGAGCCATTTATGTTATGGTCTGAAAATCTACATTTTGAGTTTTTGCAAATTCCAAATTTGAGTCTGGAATTTTGAAATGGAAAATGGCTTTTACAGTTTTATTTCTGTCAGTTTTGTCTAACTGTCTTCTTAGTACCTAAATAAACATGTCCTTATGATTTATTAGTGCCCAGTATTCTGAACAAAAATGACTTTTTTTTTTTTTTTTTTGTGAAATGGTTTTCAGCTTTTAATGAGCAGAAGTCTGCCTGCAGTGACAAAGTGCAGAGAACAGATGTGAACAGAAGACAACAGATTTTCTAGTCCTTGATTTTGAAGTACTTCTGGTTGTCTCCGAGCAGATGTCTTCGCTGCGTTTTGAAATTGCCAGGGATGTTTCACTGCAGTTGTAAAGTCAGAAATGACTGACCATTTAATTATTAATATGCACTATCATCTCTTTTTGAAGATTGAGTTAAATTGCAATAATTCACAAAAAAAAACATAACTTAATGTCATGTTTCAGCGCTGTGTCAGCTACACATTTCTAAGCGGATATCGCAAATGATGTTGTCAAGTGATGTTTTAGTTGTCATGCTGAAGAAATGGCTGTGTTTTTGCTGAAGTGGTGTGAAGCTGACCTCGCTGCTCAGATTTAAGCATTCAACATCTGTTCGCTGGTGAAAGATGCTGTTCACGAAACGGCTACAAAATGAATTTTGTCAAAGTGGCATATTGCACTGAAATGTGCTTTAAATGGCAGGGCCTGTGTGTGGGCTGTGTGGGTGCAGTGCCGTCACATACGGGAAACCAAGGGCAATTGTAACACCTTACATGTCTTTAAACACAAAAGAGTAATCACCAGTAGCATAAACTCACTAAGGTTTTCGCTTTGCTTGAGAAAAAGATGTGATTGCATTACTTTGTGAGATCTGTATAACAAAAACACATTTGAGATATACAAATTGGTTTTCATTTTGACCATTCTTGCAATTGTTTAAATCTGTTCTTCTTTTCAGTTTGGATGCCTTTGAATCCAGATTACTACCTATTTTAACTAACGGCTGTTGGTTAACATGAATAATTATCTCTGGTCTCTGGTAGCAGATTTTGTGAGGTCAGAGTAACTGTATCACTAGTTATAAAATAAAAATTGTATGACTAAATTGAAAGATTTAGTCGAAAACCTTTAAGTAAGTAATCAACATTATTTCATAATTGAAAACTGTCCTTGAATTATCACCTAATCAATATATTTTAATGAAAAGGTCTAGCATGTTCCAAATAATTAAAATGCATTACTTATAATGTATGCTTTAAATAATAATAATACTTTTTATTTATGTTGCTCCTTTCAAGAACCCAAGGGTGCATATTATTCCTGATCGTTAAAAGAATTAGAATTACCATATAAAGGTGACTTAATTATTTTAAACTTTTTTTATATCAAATATTATTACAATTATTAATGTTATTTTATTAGATAATATTTATGGATGAGTATTAGGGCCAAGCAATAATAAAAAAATAAAACCATCTCGAGATTAAAGTTATTAAATTTCGAGAAAAAGTCTAAATAAAATGTTGAGAATAAACTCATTAAATTACGAGAAAAAAATCGTTAAATTTCAAGAAAAAAGTCGATAAAATGTTGAGAATAAACTCGTTAAATTACGAGAAAAAACTCGTAAAATTTCGAGAAAAAAGTCGAGATAAAATGTTGAGAATAAAGTCATTAAATTATGAGAAAAAAAGTCGTTAGATTATGAGAACAAATTCGTTAAATTATGAGAAAAAAGTCGTTAGATTATGAGAACAAATTCGTTAAATTATGAGAAAAAAGTCGTTAAATTTCGAGAAAAAACGTCAAGATAAAATGTTGCGAATAAAGTCATTAAATTACGTTAAATTATGAGAACAAATTCAACCTTTTATCTCGACTTTTTTCTTGAAATTTAACGAGTTTTTTCTCGTAATTTAAGGAGTTTATTCTCAACATTTTATTTAGACTTTTTTCTCGAAATTTAACAACTTTAATCTCGAGATGGTTTTATTTTTTTATTATTGCTTGGCCCTAATCCTCTTCCGTAAATATTTGATTTTCTCACACTCTTAAAATGTATGCTTTAAAAGTATATTATTCCTGACTGCTAAAAGAATTAGGACCATATAAAGGTAAAAACAATTTTAAGCAATTTTTAATATCAAATATGATATTTAGATAAGATACAGTGCATTAATGTGTTTTGTTTTTCCAGTTTGTTTCAATTGACCCAACCACCAAATTCACTAACCACTTGCAGTCAAGTTTAATTAGGCACTAAATGTGCAGAAATAACTCTGTCATAAATATTTAAATGAAGTTATTGTCTTTCTTTTTAGTGAAAACATCCATCCGTTCTATGTAAATTAGGCTCATTATATAGATTGTGCATATTCACAAAACTCAGCATTATTTGCATGGTGCAGTTAATGCTATTTTCTGCAGAAAACCATTGGTAAACAAAATTTAAAAAGAGATGAGCCCAATTCATTCCACCTCAGAACATTAAAGTGCCCCTATTATGCTTTTTTTGAATATTACTTTTCATGCAGTGCGTAATATAGCTGTTTGTGAATGTAAAATGTCTACAAAGTGTTAAAGATCAAAGTGCACAACAAATAAACGAATTGTTTCCTAAATGAAAGAATTGATTCTGAACTGCCAAAATGAGTCGTCGGCAATTCCAGTCTTACTTCCTTTTACATACCTACCTACGTAAAAATGCAGCAAATTTGCATAATGTACGCCTATGGCCTTCATTGGCTGCCCGTGAATGACATCTACTTTGACCTGCCCTCAAACGCTGTAGTTGTAGCTGAGACTGGAAGAGTCTGCTTTGTGTTATCAACATATCGAGAAGATGCTGTTTTCAGCGCTGTGAATCCACTTTGCATGCACTTACAAAGGATGAGGACTCGGGCTCAAATTTACAGAAAAATTAACATGTTTCCTTTCTGTCACACGCTTTAAGCTGTAAACCAATCAGACTGGGCCCTCTGACCAATCAGAGCAGAGTAGGCTCGCAGAAAAGAGGGGTTTAGAGAGACAGAGTCTTCAAACAAACCATTTTCAGACTCTTTGGCAAAAGAGGTGATGCGTATATTATGAGAAATTTAAAGTGTTTTTTTGACCTTGGATGCATGTAAACTATTGTAGGAGACCTCTGAAACAAAATTAGGAATTTTTTATAATAGCATAATAGGGGCACTTTAAATTCAAGTTTTTCTAAATGTAAATATTTTAATTGTACAATTACTGTTGGCACATATAAATGTATAAATGCACATATAAAGACGGCAGGTTCCTTTGTAGTAGTTTGTGAGTTATTGGAAAAAAATATATAAAATGTTAGTTTCCCGTGGCCTCCGCTACGCATGCTGATGGCATATGAAGGACACTTTGTTCTCTCTCTCCGACACTATCAATCTCTTCATCTTTATTTCTCTCTCTCTTTCACACACTCACTTCCCTGCCATCTCTCGCTATCCCCCTTTCATCTAGTCTGTCCGTCCCTACTTACAAAAATGCCACGTTGACAGGAAGAGCAGGAGGCAGATAAACACTAAGTGAACGGTCATCTAATAGACACACAAAACATCCCTTCATCTTAGAAGCACTGACATAAGCAGAAAAAAAGCTGAGACTCAGGTGGTCCTGACACGTTTGTCACTCCGACACGCTGAGTGTGAGAGTGCGGGGTCTCCTTCACAAGCAGCATGAGCGCACGCACATCTCAGTGAAACTCACCTCTCTCAATCTGTTAGTCTGTCTGTCCTCTCTCATACTGTCATTTACTGTGTGTGTGTGTCTAAAACTCGTGATGCAGAAGATTAATTAAATAGCTACAAACCATTTTGCGTCCTGTCTTAAAGGGATAGTTCACCCAAAAATGAAAATTTGATGTTTATCTGCTTACCCCCAGCGCATCCAAGATGTAGGTGACTTTGTTTCTTCAGTAGAACACAAATGATGATTTTTAACTAACCGTTGCAGTCTGTCAGTCGTATAATGCATGTCAATGGGAATTCCATCTATAAGAGAAAAAAAACATGCACAGACAAATCCAAATTAAACCCTGCGGCTCGTGACGACACATTGATGTCCTAAGACACGAAACGATCGGTTTATGCGAGAAACCGAACAGTATTATTATCATTTTTTACCTCTAATACACCACTATGTCCAACTGCGTTCAGCACTCGCTTAGTGAGGTCTGATCGCGCTCTGACAGCGGAAGTGATGTCTCGCACTCATTGAAGCAAAGCGCAAGACATCATTCTGTCATCAGAACGCGTTTTCTGACCTCACTAACCGGATGCTCAAGGCAGTTGGACATAGTGGTGTTTTAGAGGTAAAAAATTATATAAATACTGTTTGGTTTCTTGCACAAACCGATCGTTTCGTGTCTTAGGACATCAATGTGTCGTCACGAGCCGCAGGGTTTAATTTGGATTTGTCTGTGCATGTTTATTGACTCTTACAGATGGTGTTTCCCATTGACATGCATTATACGACTGACAGACTGCAACGGTTGGAGTTAAAAATCATCATTTGTGTTCTACTGAAGAAACAAAGTCACCTACATCTTGGATGCCCTGGGGGTAAGCAGATAAACATCAAATTTTCATTTTTGGGTGAACTATCCCTTTAATAGAAAGGCACAACATATCTGGATAACACTTTATTTTGATTTTCCCCAACACACATTCTACTGACTATAAGAAACTTTGCAACAACATGTCAACTAACTCTCATTAGAGTATTAGTAGACAGTCTACTTAAAGGGGTCCTTGATTATTATTTCACTTTTTTTTGAAACTTTAGTTAGTGTGTAATGTTGCTGTTTGAGCATAAACAACATCTGCAAAGTTACAACGCTCAAAGTTCAATGCAAAGGGAGATATTTTCTTGTACAGAAATCGCTACAGGACTACAACAAACGGCTGGTAGGGACTACAATGAGCTTCTTCCCGGGTTGGTGATCACAAACCCCAAAATTTACATAAACCCTGCCCCCGGGAACACTCAACAAAGGGGGTGAGGCCATGTTGGGCTGCTTTAGAGAAGAGGAAGAGTTGTTGTAGTAGAGTGTTGTTGTCATGCCGTCATTTTACACCGGACTGCTTCAGAAACGAGGGTCAATTCAATGCTGGATTTGCACAAAAGATTAACATGACGCACATGCTAGTCGATCAACTACATAAATTTATCCACTAACCATTCAGAAACGTCCAGTTTCATTCTAAAAGTTGTAACTTCTTCCTGAGTCTCTCCATCAGTGTCGACTCCAGTTTGAACAATGTAAGACTGAATACCGTTACTGACAATCATAATTTTGGCTGCGTGAGATTCTCCAGCTTTGTTGTTGAGCAACTGTTAAAGCTCCGCCCTCTTCTGGAAAGGGGTCCGGGAGCAGCAGCTCATTTGCATTTAAAGGGACACACACAAAAACGGCGCGTTTTTGCTCATATAATAAATGATCTGTGGGGTATTTTGAGCTGAAACTTTACAGACACATTCTAGGGACATACATCTTGTGAAGAAGGGCATAATGGGTCCCCTTTAATATTTGCTAACACTTTAATATTTGCTAACTCTCTATTTTTTACATTTGTAAAGAAAATATTGAGTGAGTCCACCATGTTGCTATGTGTTTTTAAGATGTTTTTCAGGGTGTTTTTTGATTATTGCTGTGTGGTTTCTAGGGTGTTCTGAATGGTAAAATGAGTCTAAAGATTTACCACATAAAGTTGTTGTATTCTTAATAATCAGATAAAGCAAGTAAAAAAATGCATTGAAGGAGGGACGTGAGGGATGCTGAGCTCTTTTGAAATGGTTCAGTAAACAACCACCAGTAATTAATGCTAAAAACAACTAAAAGGGCTGCAACTGTATAGCAGCTAGTTTTGAACGGACAAGCAGAAATCTAGTTATCTGCAAAGGCTTTTGTTCACACACTCCAATGCCAACACATGCAGTTCTCCAAACACCCTTGATCTCCTTTCCACAAACACACACACAACTGCTAATTAGCAAGTAGCACCAGTGCAGAAACAACCTGGAATGGCTGATTAAACAGAAGAGAACGAGTCTGTCTTTTTTACTTGGAAATGATAAGATGTTATTCGAGCTTTTGTATGCTAGCCATACAGGAGACGCTTTCATTTGCGGAGGTGCTGCTAGCTTACTGTGACACTGTGGCGAAATTAATCACCTCTTGTGTTTGGTGTGGGCATGTAAACACACAGGTGCTGATTCCCACAGCGAGTGCAGTTCCGTGAGCCGCCTGCCCCCCTCGGACAGCCGGGACACCTCACCTGCCCCGTCCACCACCCGAACGCACTCGCACGGAGACAGAGACCGACACTGGGACTTTGAGCATGTGGAGAGAAGCGACACCTCCAGCGATTCTTCCTTTGAGGAGCTGGACCTCGACCCGGACAGGACGGACAGGTGTGACCACACACCTCCACCCTTCACAGGAAGTGACAAAAACAACCTGCAGGGCCAAGACAGAGAGATGTTGGTTGAGGAAGAGTGAGAGAGCAAATGGAAAGAGGGAAATGTGAGAGAAGTGAATATAGTTGGTTTTAAAGGGATAGTTCACCCAAAAATGAAAATTCGGTCATTGTTCTTGTAGTTTCAAAAGCTGAATTACTTTTTGTAGAATCTTTACATGCTCTTAACAGCTTTCAAACTCCAAAAAGGTCCATAAATGTGGTCCATATGACTTGTTTACTCTATTCCAAGCAGTGTTATTTTAGTATTATTTATTTACCTTCATAGTATTTATTAATATTTTATTTTTAAATTTTCATTTTTAATTTTAGTTTATACTTTCTTAAATGTTTCATCTAATATTCATATTTTTTCAGCTTTATTTCAATTAACAAACTATTTTTAATAGTTTAAGTTAACAATACCAACACTGATTCTAAGTCTTCTGAAGCCATTTGATATAGGATTGTGTGAGGAATAAGATAATCTTGCCCTCTGCAAAAATTAATGATGTTTTGGTTAAAATTATTTTTATTATCAGTGAATAACTGCTTTATTTTGGTCTGTTTCTCATAGAAAACTGTAGTATGGCTCAAAAAGACTTGGAATATAGTGTACATATAGTCATATGGATCATTTTTATGGTGATTTTTTTTTTTTTTTTTTTTACCTTTTTAAGCCTTGGCAACTATGAACTGTTGAAATTGTTCTTCAAAAAAATTTTCTACAGCAAAAAATAATGAGGTTGAGTAAATAATGACTTTTTGGGTGAACTATCCCTTTAAGTGGTATGGTGTATTTGTGTGGAAAAACATGTTAAAATAGTCATTCTATTGATAAATTAACAAGTAAGTTGTTTAGTAAGCATTGCTTTCTATTGCGAAGGGAATCAGCAGGTACAGAATTGTGTCTGTAGACAAACAAATTGAACCAGGTAACCTGAATTTCTTGAAAGCATCTTCATAATTTTATTTAGTGCATCTTCATTAGTATTTCATTAGTGAATCTGTTGCTTGTTTGTTTGGTGTTGGTCGTACGTTCCTAATGACTGAAGTTAAACTGACATTGATGTTAGTGATTATTCATGTGAATCTATGTAATGTTCAGCTTTCAATTATTTGGGTCTAATTTGTTATTCTCTATCCTCACATTCTGTCTTCTTCCTTCAGTAATTACTCATTTGTGCCCAAAGAAACTCCCAAAAGTGAAGAGTTCTGTGACTTGAATATTGATTCATCAAAGCCATATGTTCATAGACAAACTAAATCTTTATTTTCACCAGAAACTGACAGATAACATTTCCTCGCTCAGGAGACAAATGCAGCAGACTTGTTTGTTGTTTGCAATTACAGGTGTTTGGAGCACATAATTATATGATCATATTTTATCATATAAATTGTATTTGCATATACTTGATTTTCCACTGAGTTTACAAATTACACTTGATTAGTGTAAAATATTTTTTAGCTAATACATTGGTATTTTCTATATGTCAAATATTGATACATTTCCAGGTGTTACTCACTATAGACTTGATATTGATATCTTGAATGTTTATCCTTGAAAATGTTTCCATTTAGTTCCAGGTTGTGCGAGTTCACACAAACATCAGGACAAACTTGATATATTGTTAGTTTAGGTAAAGTTTATAATATTTCATATCTATATCTGATTCAAATTCTTAATGATTTGTTCTGCTAGTTGTTGAGCAACTTAATAAATGGTTTTAACAGAAAGAACTGGTTCGTCTTTCTTCATAAATCTACACTTTTGGTGGTGTATTAAATGTTATACTTGCTCATAATACTGCCAGCATTATTTTAGTATAATTCATATACTGTTATATTATTATTTATATTTTGAATTATCTTTTATTTTTACATTTTCCTTTTAGTTTTAGTAAGTTTATGTGCCATTTTTGTCATTTCTATTAGTTTTAGTTTTTTCAATATTTCTCTTTATCTTTAAATTATATACTTTTAGTTTTAGTAATTTTAGTATTTCAACTTGAACTTTTATTTCAGTTTAAACTTATTTTTCTTATTTTATTTTCATGGTTTTTAAGATTTTATTTTTTATTATTTTTCATTTCAATTAAAAAAATATATTATTAATAGTTTTAGGCCCTGAGAAACAACCTTGGTTATTTGCCCTATAGTGACAAATAACTAAAAATCAATCCGTTTCAATAAACTTCAGATCTTTGATGTCTTGTTTCTTTATTGCCTTCCCGACAGACACAAACTACTCTAAATCCTTCTCTGTGTTATGTCTGATACTGCTTTCTTTGTTTTCTTTAAACTCAAAACAATTGTCTGGTCTCCCAAGAGATCGATTTATGTTGTGTCTGCACATTGAAGTGTATATGTACACAGTCAACTTCAAAGTGTCATCGGTACTAGAGGCACTAATTGAAAATAATACATCACGACGCTGCCTCTTGAGACATCTAAGAAGTTTCAAAAGCACACAGACATGGACAAGAGTATAAAATACTCCCACTTCTTTTAAACAGTCTTGTTGGAGGTGGTGTTTGACTTTACCATATGACAACAACATATTCAGGTCACCATAAAATCAAAACTTACAATTCTCGTTTTTTTGTTTTTTAATGCAATGTTTAAGCATTTAATATAAATGATTTATCCATGGACATCTTTTTTTATTTTTTTATTCATGTGCCCTCGTAATCTTTAATCAAAATAACTCCCCCTCCCTCTTGCAGCAATATCTCTTCTCTGATGTGGCGAGGGCGGGGCAACCTGTCACTCACATGAGATCGACCAATAGCAAACCACAACCATTCAATCAATTCCCCCTGGACGAAATCAAGTCCCGCCCAACATTTTTTCTTGTTTGAGAAGCTGTTTCACTCAGATATAAGTCACAATAGGTAAGAAAAGACTAACACCACTTCCATTTCATGGCAACTTTAAAAGTCCCCGGTTTCACAGACAAGGCTTATGCTAGTCCCAGCCGTTTCCACCGCAGGAACTTTCCTCAGGAACTAGGGACGTTTGGGGTGGTACTGCAGGAACCAGGGTCTAAATAAAGTTCTGGGTAAAAATCCACCCTCAAAAAGTCCCTGCTCGCAAGGCAGTACTTTTTCAAAACGTTCAGGAACTTTCGGAGGTGGGACTTGGGCGCTGAACATGCTGATTGGTTGAGTTCACGCAGTATCTGATTGGTTGACTCATTTTATTTCAACCACCATTTTTTAAAATTCTGTTACCGTGCGAGCAGTAAGAGATGTTCGCTATTCAAAT
Source organism: Megalobrama amblycephala (assembly GCF_018812025.1). Lineage (NCBI taxonomy): Eukaryota > Metazoa > Chordata > Actinopteri > Cypriniformes > Xenocyprididae > Megalobrama > Megalobrama amblycephala. The sequence goes on from NC_063064.1 coordinate 26,906,716, forward strand.
CAACAATAGAGTTTTAAAAATACAACCGATGAACCGACGACGAGGTTCAAGCGTTATTAAGCCTATATGTGGAGGACGAAATCCAGTGGGAACTGGAAAGTCGCGCACAGTCCTACGTCACCGGACTCTTCTTCACGGTAGCTACTTTAGACCACGGTGGAAAATCAGACAGCAACAGGTCTGGGAGGAAAAAAGTTCTTTATGGTTAATTTCGGTGGAAATGAGGTTTAAAATGCATGAGCTAGCAGCTTGCATTGACATATCTTAAAATGTCAGTGCCATTGTTTTGTCTCAAGATGCGCACCATCTTGATGACTGTTTTTTTTTTTTTTCTATCTTTATAAAAGCTATAAATGCCCTAATTGATCTAAGGCCTAATCCTGGCTTAGTCTAAGCCCTGTCTGTGAAACCGGGCCAGTATGTTATAGAAAATATATGCTATGTAGACAGAATTTCAGTCCTTCCGGATATAAAATGTTTTTTTCACAGACAGAAAACAAAGCCGAATATCTAGTTTACAAGTTACTATGTGCCTCAAACAGAACACTAGATATGCTTCAAAGATGAATTGGATAAGTTTTGGCAAATCTAGACTAGTTAATGTTCCTCGATCCTCTTGCCTGTGACTTTGATTGATTGAGAACTTTTGACCCTGACAAGTTAAACTGACCCAAACCTTCACAGAATCAGCCATTAGTTTCTGCAGTGTTTTAGAGTGCACTCTGACTCAATTATTATGGCTGACCTATTTATAAACTTCACTTTCATGCTTACTTTACTTCCGAATATAACAAATAGATGTTATTTTTGCATGAATGCTTCACAAGCTTCTTGTTATTTAGCATATCAATAGACAGTTTTACATGCTGTTGCATCACGCAAACCTCGAAACAGTTTTTCCAGAGGGCTGACCGCAGCTTTCAGATTGATCTAAAATTTGACAGATTTATACTACTGTATTTCCGTTTGGGTGGGAAAGTTTGGAGCAATTTCTGACAATTATCTGTAAGCACCCTTGCACTCCTCAAAACTTCATCCTGTTTGTCTCAATTCTCTGGATGTCTCTGCCATTATGATGTTCAACAGACCTCTGTTTCAAGGCAAAATTGGTCCCTTTGTGTTAGAGGTGGTTATTATATAATCTATTGCAAGTGTTTGCTGCTCTAATCACCACTGTGGGCATGTGCATTTCTCTCCACCGTCCTCTGAAAATATCCAAATTACTTGTGAGTATGGAAGACAAAGCAAGCTTTGTGCTCCCGTTGGTGTGTGTCTCTCCGTCAGCGACCAACCCCCTCCTGATTCCCCTTTAATTGGTTGAGAATCTGGGAGAACAGAACTTGGACAGCGTTCGAGGGGTCTTAACACAGTGTTCTGGAACTTGGATCTTGAGCACTGGCTTCTGCTGATGCATACTTACAGTATGAACTGACATTTCTCAGAGAGCCATCAGTACATTAAGTTTCGTTCTGTAATTATACCTTCTTTTGTGCTGTCTTGCACAGATGAATGGCCTCATCATTAAGCTCTTTCTTAATAGTTAGTTAGAATCCACCCTGCAAATCAGAACCTGCAAGTGGGCAGCATTCCCTTTGCTTTGGCATAAATGTCGCCAAAATGTAATTAGGCTTCTGTGCTGAATTGTAGAGGTTGTAAGGCTATAATTCTCTGCATCTCATGTGGTTAAAAAAAAGAAAAAAAAAAAAGTTTATATTTATGTTGAAATGCAATGATCTGGAGTTTTGCAAGGATTAATTATAGGCTATATATAAAAAATAAAACAAGCACTTTTCAAACAGAACATTTAATCAGAAACAAGTTGGCCATTTCTTCGATTTTCGTTGTTTTTAATTTTTTTTATTTCATATTACTCATTTAATGTTTCTACATTCATTCATTTAGGGCTACATATTAATTTTATTTTATTTCTGCAAATTAAATGCATTTATGCTGCTTCTGTCATCCACGCCACTTTATCGCAGTGTTATATTATGTCATCCAATTATAAACAGCCTTTGTACTTGCGTCATTAAATATGCATACGCCGCGAAAATTTCGCCTTGTTTGGTTTCAGCGTCTGAGGGAAACAGGTGCAATGTCGAAGCGTCGATTAACTCTGTTCTATGTTTTTCTGCTATTTTATTTTTTATCTTTTTATTTTTGTAGTGTTTCAGACGAATAGAGCGGAGTTACGTAGCGACATTTCTAAGTATTCAAAAATGCTGCGTGCTACCAGACAACCAATCATAAACTGCCGCAGCGCTTGCCTCATTAAATATTCAATAAGTCGCAGAAACTGTCACGCGCTTTTTAGTTTCAAGTAACGTCTGAGGGGAATACAAATGTGTCGATAAACTGCGTTTTACTTCTATTTATTTTATATATTTCATTTAATTGTAGGCTATTATACTGCAGAAGACTTAAAACAACAGAAATGATTTTCGTGATGACATTCATACGTTATAAAGCCTATATTTATACTTGACTCAGATTAAAACGGCTCGCGTGCTCGTTGGGAGTGCTTGTTGTTTTAAAGAGTTTTATTACATTTTTGAAGAATATTACTACATTTGCGAATTTTAACGTCAAATGTAAGCTATCAGAGAACTGTCTACCAATTAGGCTAACATTAATTACCAAGTATGGATGTACAAAACGGCACAAGATAATTAAAATGGGTCTTAGGTAAACAAATTCAAGCGAGAAAATCACTGCTGTGACTCCACCTATCTTCACAGATAGCAGCCAGATGAGAGAGAGAGAGGTACACGGAGGGGGCGCAGGGGTTGCTGTTTCACCCGAACCTCACGAATGCATGAAGCTCGAACCTGAACACCAAGATCCACTATTTGAAATTAAAAATATCAAATCGTAGGGGGACCAACCATTTGTTACTGAGGCGCCACTTAATATATCTGGGCAATATTATTCAATAAAATCCTCTCAAGTTTCAGTAAAAGACATTTGGAAAGTCGTGACTGGGTGAACCGAACCATGGATCCGTGGAGATTTAGTTTGAGTTTATTAAACCTCTCACGATGGCAGGTGTGTGGACTGAATTCTTGCGCTCTCACAAAACCCTGAGACCGAACTGACCATTAAGTGGACTTAGCTGGTCTGAAGAAGGTGTTTGTGTTGGACGTTGCTTTTAATGAGAAGGCATTCATCATTCCGAGTGAATTACGCTGTGCACAGGTAAGATCTTCCTCCTCATCATCATCACCTTATGCGCTTCATCAGGTCTTTGTTTCAGCACCGAGGACAGATCCAAACACATCAAACACCTGCACCTGTGGGGACATCATGAATGGAAGCTGATTTCTCACCAATCCTAAAGCAAAATCAACTTTGCATCCTTGAAACAAGTTGCACAAGGTGTTGAGTTTATGCCACATCAATTCTTCACAGGTAAGCAAGCATGCATTTTTATTTACGCGCCACACTTAGAGTACGCATGCATTTGCGCACACTTTGGTTTGCTGGAAATTTCAGACTAGCTGTGAATACCACCACAGTGGAAGTATTATAATTATATTAGGAAACAATTTATTACATGCAGATATAACCAGAGCACGTCAAGCATTGCCTTATCGCGCCTCTGCACTGATGCTTTGGCATTTCTTGAGCACAAACCTGTCGTGTGATAGAATACAAACAGGACAGGCTTGCGTTTGAATGTCAATGAGATGTTGCTTCTTTGTTGACTATAAATGCACTTGTTATTAGAGCACAAAAGAAATGTGATTGACAACCTGACACGCTCAACTCTATGATCAACTTATTTTACCTCTGACAGACACGCATTACAACGAAAGGATCAGTACATCACTGAAAGGAAACATTACGCATTATGCAAACAGTCATATAATGCGAAAAATATTTTAGGTTTGCAACTGATTGCTTTTATTCTTTTGTCATATTTTAGTATAATATTGCATTTTTATCAGAGAATTAATTGTTTATTTTAAGAATGTCTCCAAAAATTAGTAAGCCTCATGGGTATTTGTGTTTAATATTTTAGACAGATGCTGCCCAGACTGGGCAGAAACATTTTCAGGATTTTCAGACTTGTTGAAGCATTTGATTATGGTGCTTATGTGCTGGATTTCTGTAATGAAGTGCATTAATTATATCAACTCAAGCAAACATTCAAACTGTTTATAAAGTCAGTGAAGCCAATCAAAACATTATAATCATACAACCTTAAAAAAACAACAAAGCAATTGCAATGACTCAGTTTTATAATTTTCTAATGTGTGTTTTGTTGATGCCAGATGAAGAGAGAAATAATGAATAAATATATTGGTTCCACTTTATATTAGGTGGCCTTAACTACTATGTACTTACATTAAAAATAACTACAGTGTACTTATTGTGTTCATATTGTATTGCAAAACACTTTTGCTGCTATTGCGGTGAGATACGGGTAACGTTAGGGAAAGGTTTGGTGGTATGGATAGGTTTAAGGGTGGGTTAAGGACAGGGTTGCCAGGTTTTCACAACAAAACCCACCCAATTGCTACTTAAAACTAGCCCAATCGCGTTTTAATCGGGTAAATCGGATTTAAAATCCACGTTTTTGGCAGGTTTCCCCTGGTAATAATTCACATTCAAGGAGCTAAATAGCATGTTATTTGGCGTCGCTTTAACCCGTGGACATGAAAAACAACCCGCGGCAACAGTGTTAAAGTAGCCCAATTACACAGGAAGCCCGCAGACTTGGCAACACAGATTAAGGGGTAAGGGAAGGTTCAACAGTCTAATTATAAATTTAATTACAGAAATTAATTACAGATGCAATTACACTGTAAATTATTGTTGGTTTAACTTTAAAAAAGTAAGTTACTTGGTTGCCTTAAAATTTTGAGTTAATTGAAATTACAAATTTGAGTTAATACAATGAAGGAGATTGGTTTAATAAAAAGAAACTCAAAATATTATGTTATCTGAACCACATTAATTAGTTGATTTGACAAAAGACAAAAGGTTGTGATAACAAATCATGAAAATAATTTTTTTACAGTGTACATGCAGATATTTTTTAAAATACAAGTACAATGTAAAAACATGTATGTACACAATAAGTCCATTGTATCAAATGATTCATTTAAATATAAGTACATAATATTTAAGGCTATCTAATTTAAAGTGGTACCAATACTGTATATTCATAAATCCTTGCCTTTGAACACCTTTCAGATTTCACAATCTGGCCATTTACATGCCATTTTCCTGTCGAGAAGGAAACTTCTCGCAAAACTTAACACCCTTATTCATCCGCTGACACTTTGAATCTGAATAGTGTAAAGCATCCATAGAAACCCATAGAGTAAAGCTGATTGGACGTGCTGAGATAAACATCTCATAGTTAATTTGCTCCATGTCTGTGAATGCTTTCGTCCTTGGCAACCTTACCGAGCCATTCAACTGGTCTGGCTGTGCTCCAGAAGTTATCAATGAGACCAAAGTGAGTCTTATAAAAAGGAAATAGGACCTTATATTTAAGGATCTTGTGTGGGAACAAAAATATTATAGAAATGTAATATTTTACACTGATATATGCCAGGTATTAAATTACTTATACTTTAAACTTATCAGCAGTCAAGCTGATGGTGAGCCCAGACTGGTAAAATCCCATCTGGTCTCTCAGTATACACACAAATTCTGCCAAAACAAGAGGATCAAGGGAACTAATTCTCCCACAAGCTCTGAATTCCAGCATATATTCATCCACACATATATATTCACACATGCATATATATTCATTGTGGTTACTTGTGCATTTATCTATTGCTTTTAATGGCCAAAATAACCTGGGGTTAGAGATGGGATCCATGTGCTGCGCTCCTCAATCAGATTACACTGAAAAAAAATGCAATGAAATTAAGCCCATTAATCATAATTATCATGCCGCAACCTGATGGAAAAGGTTTATTCAGCCATCAGATCTGAGCATTATTTAATTAATTTTATTGCTTTTCATTAAGAAAAATGTAGGTTCTCATAAAGATTTATATACTGATGCGATCATTAATTTGATTATATTAAATTAGGTTGATATCATCTGAGCTATTCAGATTTGTTGGACTGTAGACTTAAGTCTGCAAAAGTTTTTGAACATTTCTCTCTTATATATATATATATATATATATATATATATATATATATATATAGTGCGCCAGCTTTGTTGTTTTGTCAATGCTTTAATGACCAACCATATTTATTTTTTGGTCTTTATTACAATACAAACAATAAATACAGGAAATATGTACACAAAATGTAAAAAAAAAAAAAAAAAAGGCTTTCAAAAATCAGTATTTTGTGTGACCTCCTGGACTTCTTCCATTTTCTCAAAGAAGAAAATCTGAAAAACTCATATTTTGAAAGTTTTCTTGGCCAGTCCTTTTCCATTGCTCAAGTGTAAGGGGAGGTCTTTTTTCTGTTTTTTTTTTTTTGTTTGTTTTGTTTTGTTTTTTGTTTTTTTTCTGTTTTTTAATACTGGATACAAATTTCCTGTATTTTCTGGTTATTTTCTAATAAAGACATTGAGAAATAATTATATATGGTTATATATAATGGTCATATATATATATATATATATATATATATATATATATATATATATATATATATATATATATATATATATATATATCTTTTTTAAGGATTTCTCACTATGATATTTGATTGCTTGTCATTTTGCACATGCTTTCCTTCCACTGTGATTTATAGTGCACTGATTGCAGTGCCCCTGGAGCAACCTTGGTTGAAGTGCCTTATTCAAGAGCACAGTAATGATGCTCCTCTCAATAACTCTTCAGTTAACAGTCTTCCCCTAAGTGTCAAACCTGAGATGTTGACATTAAAATCTAAAAAAAATACTTTGACATTTATGTCTGGGGACATTATGTGGCCTTCACTCGTGTAAATGTTTATTATTCAAGTGAGACTACTGTTGTTTTACAAATGCACTAATGTCCAGACCTCAGTTCATTACCATGGACCGGTCCATTAGCTTGACTCTCTTCTCTTGTCCAGCGAACAGAGGGTGCCTGTTGCTTCCATCTGTTCCAGAGAAGAGGGAAAAGCCATGATTAGTTTTTAATGTCATTTAAATGTTTTTGTAGTTTTGGTCAACTGCTCCTGCTGCTGTTGGTGAAATTTAGAAACCTGAGACCTATAACCCTTCATGTTTTGTTTGGGGACTGAGAGATGCCAGTACCCTTTTTATAGCTATAGAACACACCTAAAATTGAGGTATCAGATTGATACCCCATGACTTTTAATGCATATCAGTTAACACTGTCACCAAATGTATTGTATGAAAAAAAAAAGAAAAAGAAAAAAAGATGAAGCATAATTTATCTTAAAATATATGTGTCAATCAATAACTACAAACCAACATTTGGTCCCAAACCAGCCAGCTCCTATGAGTCACAGCTTAATGAAGGATAAATTTGTAGCCTTGTTATCATTCTGGCATAGTATCTATGCTTGCATATTTATTTATTGTTTCATTTTATATTTTTGTCTTCATAGAAAATAACAAAATCACACAAATCAGGGTTTAAAACTTATTTAGATATGCCCCAAACAACAAACCTCACTGAAAATGAATAGAAAATAAAAAGCTCATATAATAGTTAGCTTGACAATCCCAAATTTCCGAAGGCCTTTTCATTTACCATTCGTTTAAAATGTATTTGTAAAAAAAAAAAAAAAAAAAAATCTAATTAATTTTTTAAAAAGCATTTCAAGCCCTATTGTTAGATAACTTAACATCTAGAGAGATACTTTTAAAGATAATATTAAAGATACATTATTATTCCGATTCAACCTAATTTTTCTTATAAGAACAATTTTGCCAATTCTATTTTTTTTTTCTTGACACACTTGAGGCGATTGAGGTCAGGATTCGAACAATGCAATTTTACCAAGTCCCGACATTGCAAAGAATGAACTTTACTGACTTGCTATAATCCCTCAATGAAATGCACCTATGATAACAGATCTCATATTAATTAAAAATACATGTATACATCTTTATCACACTGCCTTACCACCCCAACCCACCCCCTTTTTCTTGTTTCCATGGTAACAAAAGTTAAGGAATAGAAACCAAATAAACAAGATGTTGCCTCATTACGCCAGCAGGGAGGGTACTAGAGGGGAAACCCCATGAACATATATGCTTTATCATAAATTAAATCTCAAATGGCATTTTTTCAACGATTAGAGGTGAAGCTGCCCTGTGTCCAGAGGCATAGAGGAACATCTTCACATTCAAATGATCATATTCATCAGCATACAGTGCTCAACATAAATGAGTACACCCCCTTTGCAAAGTAACGTTTTAAACAATATCTCAATGAACACAAAAATAATTTCCAAAATGTTGACAAGACTTAAGTTAATATAACATCTGTTTAACTTATACCATGAAAGTAAGGTTAATAATATAACATTTTTCAATTTTACTCAAATTAGGGTGATGCAAAAATGAGTACACCCCACAACAAAAACTACTACATCTAGTACTTTATGAGTATGGCCTCCATGATTTGTAATGACAGCACCAAGTCTTCTAGGCATGGATTAAATAAGTTGGCGACATTTTGCAACATCTATCTTTTTCCATTCTTCAAGAATGACCTCTTTTAGAGACTGGATGCTGGATGGAGAGTGAAGCTCAATTTGTCTCTTCAGAATTCCCCATAGGTGTTCGATTGGGTTCAGATCAGGGACACGGAGTGATGGTAGCATCTTCTCTTTCGGTATAGAGCAGTACATCTGTGAATTCATGATGCCATCAATGAAATGCAGCTCCCCGACACCAGCAGCACTCATGCAGCCCCACATGAGGACGCTGCCACCACCATGTTTCACTGTAGGCACCATGCATTTTCTTTGTATTCCTCACCTTTGCAACGCCATACAGTTTTGAAGCCATCAAATCCAAAAACATTTATCTTCACTCCAGAGTATAGAGTCCCAGTAGTCTTCATCTTTATCAGCATGGGCCCTGGCAAACTCTAGGTGGGCTTTTTTGTGCCTGGGCTTTAGGAGAGGCTTCTTTCATGGACGGCACCCATGCATGCCATTCCTCTGCAGTGTACGCCGTATTGTGTCATGGGAAATGGTCACCCCAATTTAGCTTTTTACTTCTTTAGATAACTGCAGTGAACCTGCATGCCGATTTTCTTCAACCCTTCTCATCAGAAGATGCTCCTGTCAAGGTGTTAACTTCTGTGGACGACCCGGACGTCTCTGTGAGATGGCTGCAGTTCCATCTTTTTAAATTTTTGTACCACTTTTGCTATAGTATTCTGACTGATAAGTAAAGCTTTGATGATCTTCTTGTAGCCTTTACCTTTCTGTGTAAAGACATTATTTTCTTTCTCAGGTCTGGTGACATTTCTCTTCCATGTAGTGCCATTGCTGACAGCATGAAATGGGAAGGGGTTTTAACACCCTTTTATAGTCAACTGTCGGCTGGACACCTGTGTAATGAATAATTAGACTCACCTGTGGTTGAATTCTTGATACATTAGACATTTGCAGTCTAAAATTTAGCTTTGCTCCAGAAACTTTCACTACTCATATTTGCATGACCCTAATTTGAGTAAAACTGAAAATTTTGTTCTCCAAATTATATTATTAACCTTACTTTCATGTTATAAGTTAAACAGATGTTATATAAAACTTAGTCTTGTCAATATTTTGGAAATTGTTTTTGTGTTCATTGAGATATTGTTTAAAATGTTACTTTTCAAAAGGGGTGTACTCATTTACGCTGAGCACTGTATCTATAAGACAATAAAACAGTACAGTGCCCAGATTACACATATATACTGTATTATTTTGCAATGCAATTGATACTTTATATCTTGCAATTAGAAGAGAGTAAACTTGCTAGTGACTTGTTTACAAAAATGATTCACATAATCAAACAAAGAAATTGGAAAAAAACACCATTTCAGAGAAACATATGTTAGATTTTATAATAAGACGCTGGCTTAGACAAGCATCAGTATTACTATTGCACATTATTTTTCAAACCCATTAACCTAACAATTAAAATTTGGCACATAACTCATCCTGCACCATATGTGCTACAGACAGAAATGATACCTCAAATTGTGTCACTTGTTGAGGTGAGATGTACTGTTACTATTCAAAGAAATCTGACTTTTTTTACCTGATGAATGAGGAAACATAAAAAAAATCCTATAGATTTACACTGAATGATGAAGTCATATAGAGACCAGAGGCCTCATTTATAAAACATGCGTATGTACAGATTTGAACTTAGTGTGCTAAAATTCACGCCAACGCTCATATTTATAAAAATGCTCTTTGACATGGAAAAGTGCTTAGTGCAGCGTAAGGGTCTAAGCAGACGTACACACTTTTCCTTGTGGCAGAGAGTCAGAGTACTGCAGGTAATTGGAAATCTAAGCAATTCTTGATGCTCACCATTCTTATGTAAAGGATTTGGACATTGATTGGCAATCTTTTGTATATGTTATATGATTTATAGATTTCACCTCTGGAAGAGAGGCGTACGCCCATTTTTTTGTGCATATGTTAGTTCTCTGAATTACACATACTCACATTGGAGAAATGATTTCACGGTTTCTATGCAACATTTTATAAATGAGGCCCAAGGACTAGTAAGCAACCACCCAGAACTGGAATGTGATGGTGGGTTTTGTATTTCCTGAGATGTTGAGGAAAGATTTTTGAGACAAGGAAACTTGTAGATTAATCAAGTGTTGAATTTGAACCCTTTTCAGCACACATGTACGAGATGCAAAGATCATTTTATATTTACACCTCACTTTAAATATTAAAATAAGTCAAATGAGAGATAAGATAGAGTATAATGCCAAGCATCAATACAACAAACAAAAAGGAGAACTAGCACAAACCAGTGTAGAAAAGGCTCTTATAAACATATCTGAAAAATGTATAATGTAACAAAAACACAATCTTTGCAATTGTGTAGTAGACAAGTAAAGGAGATAGTCTGGCATCTCTGAATAGAGATGAAAGCTGTGATATATAGTTACGAAAGACTTTCCTATCAGCTGAAATTATTTATCGTTTCATCTTTTCATCCTCTTCCCTCAGGTTGTAATTTTTCATAACCTAAAAGATGATATCCATCACCTTTGACACCCTGAGAAAATTACGTAGTCACTGGGAGTTATTGATGTATCTGAATTAATGAAGCTAGAAAACGGAGCCTCACCTCTGAAATGTTGAGTTCAATCAGGATGAATAACTATCTAGACATGCCCGCCTCCTCATTGCAACCACAAAACCTTATGAAAATTCAATTTCTTATGTAATATGTGACTCTGTGCATTATATGCTTCTGTTATCAGATGTATTCATCATATAAAATTAATGTTTTTCATTTACAGTGTTGTTTATTTTGCATCATAAACTGTAAAGTCAATGAGTCAATGATATTCGTATCTATTTTTCAGGTGCAGAGAAGATATCGAGATGTGTCCACAATCAACGGCAGACTTGAATATCTCAAACAAGTAAACCACACAGGGTAGTTATAAGGGTTCTTCACCTCTCATAAACCCTGACATGGCTGGAGTTACGCACATCTTCCTGTTCCTGTTAATTCCTCTGGCTCAAACCAGCACCAGGTACACCCCACCCCTGGCCGGATCAAAGCGGGAGGTCATCATAGATGGAGACCTGGTGATCGGAGGGCTGTTCCCCGTGCACGAGAAGGGTGAAGGGACGGAGGATTGTGGTAAGATAAACGAAGAGCGTGGGATCCAGAGGCTGGAGGCCATGTTGCTGGCGCTGGACGAAATTAACCAGGACAATCGTATCCTGCCCGGCTTGAAGCTGGGAGCCCATATACTGGACACCTGCTCTAAAGACACTTATGCACTAGAGCAGTCGTTGGAGTTTGTCAGGGCTTCTCTCACAAAAGTGCATCAGCCAGGCTTCATCTGTCCAGATGGGTCGAATCCTGTGCCGGACGAATTGCCTCTGGCCATCTCGGGAGTGATTGGAGGATCATATAGTGATGTCTCTATACAGGTACGATAGGACATACATCAATTTAAACACTATGCAAAGCAACCAACATTGGAACATCTTTCTAAAAAAAGAAATCTAGAATACAAGATGATCTGTCAGTAGGTTTTGACACTTGATCAATAGACCTGGCAGGCCACCTTGGACCAGCAAGAAAAAATCTTGACCAATCTTTTTGATCTAGAAGAGATACTTAAAAAATCTAACACATGCATAGTTTGTAGTATGTAAGACAAACTTTGCAAATGAACCAAGATAATCCAAAAATGCATCATTCATTCATTTGTTCATTCATTTATAAAGAGTTTTTAAGAGAGATGGCCTGATTTTATGAATTATGTAAGCAAACAGTGTTCATTTAGCATCATTGATATACTATTATAGCTTTTTGTTAAAATTTTGAATTAGATTTTATGTTATATATTTATTTTAATCTTAATTGTGATGTGTTTTTGTCATTTTTAGTTTTTTTAAGTTTTTTTAAGTTTTTTTTTTTGTAATTAATTTAATTTGAGTTATTTTAGAACTTCAGCTTAATCTAAACAAAAATATGAAATGTTGCCAACTTGCTGAAATAAAATATTTTTTATATATTTTTTTTTTCTCAAATAATGAAAATGTTTTTTATGGTTTTAGTTTTAGCTAAAAACAATAAGACTGGAGGGTAGCTAAATCCTATGAAACCCATCAAGAACATTTCAGTCAAATTTATTTCACACTAAAAATTCATATAAAAAATGATATTTTTCATGAAGAAATTGAAGCCTGTTTTTAGGACCATTGTATGTTCATGACAATTAAGCACATTCAAATCTTATCGCAAAAAAAAGCAAAAACAATGATATAATTTTTAAATTACTTGGCTCATGAATATTAATTAAGTGATGTAACAATCCCTCTGCAGTTGAAAGGCAAGTAGTCACTAGCAATGGTAGATTACTTCTTGTGCATGTTCAATCCACTACCAAAGTAAACAAAGTCTTCTGATTGGTCTTGATATCATTATTTTATGCAACATGCTGCACTTTTCTTTTTGAACAGTGGCACGACTCTTACAAAGTAATTTGAGTTCACTGAACTTGAAAAACGGTTGCTACGCCCCTGCAAAAACATTTTGTTCGGTTTGTTGTCTGAATAATGTCAGACTATCATTAATATAGTTTCTCAACTTTCCAAATGTTTATTTGCATTCTCACACATAGATAGGGTTATGAAATACGATCAGAAAGTGTTATCATAGCAGTAAGAATAACATACCGAGGAAGTACTTCTGACCATGTCTCTTTTAGTTACATTACACTCAACTCCTCCCTATCAAACCCAAGTAACATATACATCCGCCCATAGCTTTGTCAGCACAATAGCTTCCTCCGTACAGACTGACCTCCTCCTGAGTGAAGCGCCCAGAGACTGTGAATCTACAGCTTGTTAATTACGGTTCTCTGCCTTTAGGCAGTGATTAGTATGAGACAACTGAGTGCTAATTGCCCTACGCTCGTGTTTTATATGGTTGGAATCGTGGCTTAATTGTTACATCAGCTGTGCTGCAATTTACATTACTAACTGAGATACACATGTTGGAGACAGGCGGTTATGATCTAAGCTCAACTTAATTTAATGAGAAATTAAATTTTCCCTCATAAAAGAGTGATGGCATAATAATAAGAACATACTGAATGTTCAGAACTTAAACTGTAACTTTGCAGATTTTCAATTCATATTGTATTGTTACAGTGTCGCTAGAATATGTAAATGAACAATGTTTACTCGTTCTCCGTGTTACCTGGACTGAGAAATTTACATCTATTTGTCAGCAAAAATCTGCATGGATGGCAGAATGGCAGTTTCTTTCAGTTTCCTCCTCCGTTTTGCCTAAAACACTGTGTTCTAATTGTTTTTCAGATTTTCCGTTGCAGAGTTCTCTCCGTATTTATGATTCTTTGCAGTCTTTAGCCATGTTTGCTATAAATTCTTCCACCTGGGAACAATACAAGTCGATTTTGACTAAAAGTTTACTAAGAAGCATTTCCTACTAAAGCAAAATGGTATTTGACTCTAGTAAGCGTAACACCATAGCAAACTGGTGGGAGTGGCCTTGGATGGCAACATGCCCAGTATATTATGGGTGTTGAAGTTTTCCTACCTATTTGGTAAAAGGGAAGACAACAACCTTTTTTCTTTCCTTTTACTGTAAAGGCAGCCAATTTTTATTCAAAGCCCATTTTGCCAGCGGTAAAGTACCCAGTTCCCAGTAATTCCCAGTAAGCATTGTTATTGTTAACTAAAACTGAAATTATTAAAACTTCAGTAATTGAAATAAAGCTGAAGTAAAATAAAATGTAAATATAGATGAAAAACTTAAAAAACAAAACAATAGAAATCTTTCCTTGCCAACTAACTGAAATAAATAAGATGAAGTACTAAAATTAAACTAAAACTGAAATAAAAATTAAGCTAAATATAAATATAAAAATTTAAGTTGATAAAAATGACAAGCACAACAGAAATTTAACTTTAAAATGAATTTAAACTGAAATTGAAAATATAAAAATAAAAGCTAATTCAAAATATTAATAAATGCTATAATAGTATATAAATAATACTAAAATAACACTGTTCCCAGTCCAAAAACAATATTTATTGAAACCATAATCTACAAAAATGACTGTCAGTCCTAATGTCAGTCCTACCTTGTTGGTAGATCCTGTAACTACACCGATACAGGGTCAAAAAGCATCTTTCTCTGTGTAAAAAATGTTGGAAACAATATAAATATTTTGCCAGTTCTTGAAAGACATGAAATCATGATATTTCTGTCTGGTGACTTTGACGTGACAGTCCCAAACCCTTCAAGAGTAACACGTGTGCACACTATATATATTTGTTGTCAGTCAACAAATATATAACAACGTGTTTTAATTACAATTTATAATGTACCAAGAAACTGATACATTTACGCACACAATATATTGTGCAGAGAAATACACAAACATTTCAGTTTTTCACTCTTGTGGGAAGGATGTCACAGCCAGCGACAGCAATTGAAGGTCTCAGAGGAGCTCTTCCAACTGTGCTGGCCAACAAGGCCCTGACAAGCCTGCCAAAGCCCATGCCACCTGTCCAGCACTGGGGTGAAAGAGCTTCGAGGGGTCTTCAGGCAGCCTGGAGCTTGTTCAGCCCAGTGGTAAATGAGAGACACTCTTGGCAGGGAACCCAAAGAAGCATGACACGACTGAACATGAATATAAAGGAGATAACACACGGGTAGCACATGTCCTCACTGGTTTTCTCACACCTGTTTTTTCACCCATTGCCATCTGGATTGTGAGACGGAATCAGGGCTGACATATTACCATTCATCGGTTGATGGTACAAAGCTTAATGTGTGTGTGTGGGTAATGGCGGCGGGAGGCAGAGCTATATTGAGTGCTAGAGTAGGTGGTGGTGATGAGATTGGCAGACTATCCTGCTAATTTCTTGAGTGACAGGTCCCTAGAGAGGGAATAAACAAAATCGTCATGGTTTCACAACTCGCAACGCACGTCATTCTTGATAGCTTAATTATCTCATGGTTAAATTCGTATTCATATTCACAGTGCACATCGTTACAAGCAAATTTCTTGGAAAATGTGGCTTGTACTTGTTTCATTATTTAGATATTAAAAGAAATAGCACAACCAAACATTTCTTTAGTTTTATTTAATCACCTTCATGTCATTTCAGATCCATTTGAATTTCTTTTGTCTATGAAGCAAAGGAAAATAAGCTCCAAAATGACAAAAGGGCACCATAAATGTGGCATGAAAGTAGTCCATATGGCTATATTCCAAATCTGTAGTCATATGATTTGTAGTGATGCGAGAAACAGATCTTTTCTGAAAATCTTAATCATTTGGCGCCTGCTGGTCAAAATAGTGTGTAATTGCAATGAAAACTCCCAAACATGTTTTAATGAGATTAAATGCAACATTAAAACAAATCAATTTGCAAAACAATTTCAATTTTTTTTTTTTTTTGGAATGTGTAATTTATTTTATCCAAGCTACAAATTATCATATACTATTAAATATGACGTCTCTATATTTTTTTGTTGTTAACCAGGCCAATAAGAGACAATTAACTACTAACTTTCCTATTAGTAGTTAATTGTCTCTTATTGGCCTTCAAGCCATACAAATTAACAAAAGAACACACATTATACAGACTTCATATTTAATGGTATTTAAACCAGGCCAATAAGAGACAATTAACTACTAATTTTCCTATTTATTATACAAATGTGTCATTAAAAATATCTGCAAACTCACAAAGATTCTCATATTAAAACCATATAGACACTGGTTCATGGGTTCACCGAGTTCACTGTCCCCTAGTAGCAAACAACTAAAATTTGGAAATATTTTGAAAGAGTTATGAAATACACAACATGACTTTGACAGAAGAACTGACTGTTTATTCACTGAAAATCTCCTTGGAGTTCATTAGAGATGTGGTGACATCTGAATTGTGACTGAATCAGTCTTTTGGGTCAGATCTTTTTAAATGAATCGGTTGATCCAGTTCAAAAACTGGTCTAAATCATTTGTTCACAACAAGACTGATCAGGTTCTCGAGCTCAACTCACCAGATTGGCAGATCATCAGTGAATAATGGCATAAATTTTGGTCATATGACTTTAGAATGACTTGTAAAATACCACACGAGTCAAATGGGTCACATTTGTGGTGCTTTGCATCCTTTCTGAAGCTTGAAAGATCTGGTCCCCATCATTGTTAATATACGGTAGTTAGAAAGTCAGGTTTAAAAAAACATAAGAGTGAGTAAATTATTTTTACTAGAGAACGTGCATTCTGAATTGAATGTTTTCATGTCAGATTGCACTGATTAAAAAGGCAAAAAACAAGTTTGTTGATGTTGTGTATGTGAGAAATTTGGAGAGTTTGGCACATTTGAAGGAATGCATTTGATAATGCCAACCAATCAATAGCCACCATGCTCCTTTCATCGCCAGCACATTTTCTCTCCCGCTCAAGGTGACAGAATATATTATCATATTTCTCCAGCACAAAATAGGTGTGTGTCAGCACACAATTATAAATAATAATGAATAAGAAAAAATGCATAAAAAATATGACAAAATGGTATCCTTAGGTGCTGTGTGGAATTAGGAGCAAGTATTGTCTGACTATTTCATGCTTGCGAGTCTCTTAAGGTGAAGAAGTTGTTTGCCAGGAGTCACTATTCGTTAGTGTTTCTGTATTAATAACACCGCGCTGTCTTCAGAGTGGGTGTGTGTGTCTCAAGGTCACTCATATGGAGATCTCCACTGTGGTCTGAGACACTGAAAATGTTAATAGGTTGTAACTGCATGTGGTGTTCTTGGGATGCCAAAACAACAGACAAATAACGCTTATAATTAATGCCATATAAATGCCAAGTCATTTGCATTTCCCACATAATTAAAGAGAATTAGAACTAAATTATAATTAGCAGCACTCATTGAAATAAACTAATTTCAGACCACTATGCACACCTTGTTTATTTGTTTGTCATGTTTAGTCATTTGCAATCCTCTAGCTCTTACTGTAGAGTGAAGACACTGCTCGGCTCTGTAGCACTTGGTGAAGAAGTGTCCTGGGAAAAAACAGATGGTGTTGTTATGTTAGTGGGAAGCAAGGAAAGCTTGAAAAGGGGTTTTGCTGTCACAGAGCATCACTTGACCCTGTTTAGCCTTTCATTTGGGTGTGCAGCTCACATTCAGGACAGGGTCGGGCACTTATTCATTCTTTCACATCCCTCTCTTAACCGCTAGAACAGATGAAGCTTTGTTTTTGACCAAACCGTTTTAAATAAGCTGAGAATTGCACAAAGGTGGATTATCATCTGTTTAATATGTTAAAACTAAGAATTACATGTCAGGAACAACTAAATTATGGACTGTATGTAGAGTTAATTGCCTCTGGAAAACTTGCAACCACAATGCTATGTGTTCTTATTTTGCCAGGGGGTTACAATGCAGTTAGTAAGGTATTTTTTAACTAAGACATTACTAGATCATTTCTAGGGTATTTAGAGTTGTTGCTAAGGTGTTGCTAGGTCAGTGGTTCTCAGCCTTTGTGAATCCAAGGCCCCCCATTGTTCAAGAAAATATTCCAGATATTTCTGGTACTTCTCTGCTTCTCATTTTCAAACTTTATTTAAATATATATAAATGAGTACATTATTTTTTAAAATAATTACATTTCTTAATTTCAAGCGTTTCAAGAGCTGAATGTTCTTTGGGATTTACTCTTAATGACCAATGAATTTACTTTTGTATTTTTTTTTTTTCACTAACAAATAGCAATTTCTTCCCAATAAAATATTTTACCACTTGACATCATTAGAAAAACAGAAAAACAATTACATCTTTTTCCATTACATGGTTTTCCATGACTTTGGGAACCCTGTTTATTAAAATAAATAGTTTTTGAGGGAACAAGCTTTTTTGTCGTATTTTAAATAATTTTAGGTCATCTTACAGCCCCCTGGTGGGTCCAAGCCCCAGAATCACTGTTCTAGATGGTTGCTGGGGTGTTCTGGGTCATGCTTAGATGTTGCTTACTGGCTCAAGCTAAAATAAGGTCATGTCTCTATAATACACTGGCCTCTAGATATGACTTTGCCTGGCAAGGCCAGACTTATATATCTTCTACAAGATATATCAGTCTGGGCAGTCCGCCCTCCGTTGTGCCTCGAGTCAACTCCAAACCGTATCGTGCAATCAGATTCGTTTATTTCAGTGACACAAACAGCGTCACTCTAGTGTGGCGAAAGTCCCTTCAATATCAACAAAGATTGTGCACGGTAGACCCGAGAGTTTGTTCTATTCAGCCGTGAATTCAGTTTTAAATGACCAAAAACACATTAATTATTTACTTTTCGCTGTTGACTCTCTTGTCGCTTTGCTAACGTCATATCCGCCCTTTTCTGATTGGTTTGCTCCGCTTCCTGTTTGCTCGGATTTGCTCCGCCCTAGAAATCGAATTGATTCAATGGCGACCAGACTCATCCGCTGGTACAGTGGTGAGGCTGGATTTTCCAGGCAAGATATGACTTGGGATTCTTCCTTCAACATAACTGAATTTTTAGGCCCTGTTTACACCTGGTATTAAAATGCATTTTGGTCGATCGGACCACAAGTAGACAAAGGAGACACATTCCTGTTTAACCTGGTGTTTTAATCCATTTCTTTTGACCACTTCTGTCCTGATTTCTTTAAAGGGAAGAGTGTATGGGTGGGTAAATGTTTGGGCTTTCAATCTAATGGATGAGATAAGCTCACGTAATTTACATATGAACGGAAAAACACACAGAGAGCAGTATCTTTCATTTCTGCTTTGATACCCACAAGACCAAATCGAACACGGTGAGTGTGTTAGAAATCAGGAATGGTGAGAAAGCATTGTGCTTGGTATGTTTTTCGTCTTCAAACCAAACTTGAGTCAAAGTTTAAATCCCATCTGGCTAGTGGGCTTCCCATTATGTTTACTCATTAAGTTAGTAGCTGGAGAGTAGACAGTCTTTTGTGGCTGTTTGAATGCATTCGACCACATGAGCGTCTACACTACGAAAGCAATCCGTAGTCGAATGCGTTTTTGACTACCTCTGGAAGTGGTAGAAAGTGGACAATCTCAAAACGTTTTGCACCACATTTACACCTGTATTTAGCATTGTCCACTTGTGATCTGATTGACCAAAAGGATCTTAATACCAGGTGTAAACAGGGGCCTTAGTCAATTATTGCTTTAGTCTGACTGAAATTACACTGTCAGAGTGCACATAAATGCACTTTCAGAGGCAATGACAGTGTCACGTATTGAGGCTTTTTAGAGTCTCACCGGAACTTTATGCCATTATGATTTGCAGCAAAAATCTACCCAGTAGTTTTTCTCTTAGAATGGGAAATGTAGCGAGGTCTGTATCTCCATGTTCCGCTGCCTAGGTAGGTCAACAGTACTCACACTAGTGTCAGCTCAGGTGGTCCTTGTCAAATGCTTCAGTGGCGTTCTGGCAGTTTCTGCTTCCCGAAAAAAATAGATGTGTTGATAGGCAACTGGAATATCAACATCTGCTCGAGCTTCTAAAGCTGAGAAGCAGTGGCCAGTGACGCCTAAAAGGTGTTGACGACCGCATTAGATTTTCCAGACAGCTCACACATATTAACAACACGACTCTTTTAAATCCTGATTTTTTTTTCTACTTTTCTAATAGATGGGTGGTGTGCCAATTTTAAATGCCAGGAGAAAAATAGGGCTAATTCAGTATCAATATAATTTAAGTAACAATGAATGATTATTTCCATTCCATTTGATTATTTCCATTATTTCCATTTCCATTCCAATGAATGATTGGTTCCATTTTTTTTAATGAATTTTCTCACTCTTGTTTACAATTCAGACTGAACATTGTCAAATTTAGCAGAGGTGAGATGCCACACTAGTATTCTTCCTCTGTGGAGAATTGCACTTGTCTAAATGAATCAGATTTTCTCAATTTCACCTCTTAGCAGACTGTCTGCTCTCCCTCAGGCTTGAATGAACTTAGCTTTTTAAGTGTGCTTGTCAGAAACTGACATGTAGGTGCACCACCCATCAGCTCTAATGTCTGTCAGCTGAGAGCTAAACTCAGTGGCTACAACCCAATAATTTTGTTAAATTTTGAGTGAATATTTAATCATCCTAGCCACCTTATTGGCCCAAAACATGCAAGGCTTCTATGTCCTCCTCTTGTGATAATAGCTAGTTCATTGGAAATAAAGATTCTATGGTCTATGACTTTAATCTATTTTTCCCCAATATTCTCAAGAAGATTGCCCATTTTGTCTTTCCTTTGTCAACTCTTTTGGTGAAAATGAAAAATAGCACCCAATTCAGATTTTGAAGGTGTCATAGCCTGAGGAAATCTTACACCATATCTAACATTATCATTTTATCTGCTAGCACAGTTATCAAACGTGATCAGAATTAGGTCTGTCTGAGTCCCGTGAAACTATGGCCTGAAACGATAGGCTCAGATGAGAAAGATAGGAAAACAGGACAGAGGTAAAAGCCGTATCTTTCTCCCTCCTACACTCAAAAGAATGTTATGGGTCATCTTGCGCTTACCAAGTTTGCAAAGAGCATCTGTGGGTCACAGAATAATTTGGAAACTGGGGTTTTTAATGTATGGTAGATACTGTGTGGCTGAACAGCAAAAACAAACCTATTTCAGTGACATAAAT
Organism: Megalobrama amblycephala; assembly: GCF_018812025.1. Lineage (NCBI taxonomy): Eukaryota > Metazoa > Chordata > Actinopteri > Cypriniformes > Xenocyprididae > Megalobrama > Megalobrama amblycephala. The sequence continues at coordinate 26,928,050 of NC_063064.1, forward strand.
GGCACTTTGCGCTATGTATTTTAGTGGAAAAACCTGCATCTTATTCCATAACTGCCCACAGTCTCATGTAACATAATAAATGCACTGAAATAGCTTTGCACCATATTAACATTTATTTTAAACAGGCCATTCTTTTCAGAGCAAAAACGCATTCTATGTAAATTAGGGTCGTTATACATTACCCCATATTCAGGAAACTCAGCACAATTTGTCTGGGGCAATTACAATTGCGCTACTGCCACCCACAGAAAGCTGGCAGTAAACAGAAATTTTAAAAAAAGATTAACATTTTCTACAATTTACATATTTAATGGATGTTAAAATAATGTAGATAATGTGCATAATTCCTTTAATGAAACAGCTACTAAAGCAAAATTTGCTACATCTAATGGAAATCTTAGGTTTATGCAAATGGTTGCATAAAATGGTATTATGCAAAAGTAGTACTGCCTAATGATCAATTATTTTTCTTTCTTGCAGGTGGCAAACCTTCTTAGACTCTTCCAGATCCCACAGATAAGCTATGCTTCCACTAGTGCCAAGCTCAGCGACAAATCCCGTTATGATTATTTCGCCCGAACTGTCCCACCAGATTTCTATCAGGCTAAAGCCATAGCTGAGATCATACGGTACTTCAACTGGACCTACGTTTCCACTGTAGCATCAGAGGGTGACTACGGTGAGACAGGTATCGATGCGTTTCAACAAGAAGCCAGAGTACGCCAAATCTGCATCGCAACTTCAGTAAAAGTCAGCCGCTCAGTAAACAGAGGAAATTACGAAAATGTTATTCGCTCACTGCAGCAAAAAGCCAATGCCAAAGTGGTGATCCTCTTCACCAGAAGTGAAGATGCAAGGGAACTGCTTGCTGCTGCAGCCAGGATGAACGCTACCTTCATTTGGGTGGCCAGCGACGGCTGGGGAGCACAGGAGAGCGTAGTCTATGGCAGCGAGAAGGCTGCTAAAGGGGCTTTCACCATTGAGCTTGCCTCATACTCCATCAGGGAGTTTGAAGACTATTTCACCAAGCTAACACCGGAATTGAACACACGAAACCCATGGTTTAGGGAATTCTGGGAGCACAGGTTTGGCTGTCGTCTACATGAACATGGCTGCGCCAGTAATAGCCTGAGGAATGGGTCATTTAAGCCAGAATCAAAGATCATGTTTGTGGTGAATGCAGTCTATGCCATGGCCTATGCCCTGCACAACATGCGGCAAGCTGTGTGCCCCAATACCACAAAGGTGTGTGATGCCATGAAGCCAGGCAATGGAAAGAGGTTCTACCGGGAGTTTATTCTCAAGACTAAGTTTGATGGTGAGTAGAATTAGCGACCAATTGTCCTATTTCTTGCAATGGTCACACACTTTATTTTAGGGTCCAGTTCTCACTACTGACTAACTATTAACTATGACTTTTGCCTCAATAAACTCCTAATTACTGGCTATTAATAGCTAGTAAGGTAGTTGTTAAGTTTAGGTATTGGGTAGAATTGATGTATAATATGGTTATGCAGAATAAGGCATATGTGCTTTATAAGTACTAATAAACAGTCAATATTCTATTAATATGCATGCTAATAAGCAACTAGTTATTAGTGAGAATTGGACCCTAATCTAAAGTGTTACCCTTGCAATAGAACATTCGTCCCATCTATGAAGAAGCTCTTCAATTATTTATCTAAAATTAGATCTAACCAATAATAGAGTCTTGAAGCATTGAAACTTAATTTGCCACTCAGATCATGTTGTCTCCCTCTGAAAGTATCAGATATTATTATATTTACAGAACTCAAATTATCAGAGAGCTCCCAACTGGTCTCTAAGAGAATGCAATCTCAGACAGTATAATCAGTTTGACAGACGTTGGACAATATACTGATTTATTGGATGTGGTTTCAACAGATTAAATCTTTGTTTAAATGTTGAGAAATACGTTACGAAATACGAGAGATTAGCTAACATTACATCAATAAGATTAGTTTCTGAATTGAGATGAATAGCACATTAACTTGAATTGAAATTAATTACAATGAATTAATGTTGCATGTAGTCTATGGCTTCAAGCTGCTACAAAAGGTGCTGTAATGTTTTTAAACCTTTTTCAGCCCCTTTCAGGCCTGCTGACACTGAGAACGTGGTCCGGTTCACCTCATCAGGTGACTGCCTGGGTCGTTACAACATCTTCCACTACCGCCAAGAGGACAACAAATTTGTCTACCGGAAGGTAGGCTACTGGGCACAGAGCTTAGTGCTCAATACCAGTCTGGTGCCTTGGGCTGGTGGAGCAGTTCCTACATCCCAATGCAGTGACCCATGCCAACCCAACGAAGCTAAAAGCATGCAGCCTGGGGATGTGTGTTGTTGGATTTGCATCCCATGCCAACCCCACCAGTATCTCCTAGATGAATTTACCTGTGTGGACTGTGGATTTGGAGAATGGCCCCTTGCTAACCTGACAGGGTGCTATGAGCTTCCGGAGGAGTACATCCACTGGTCGGACGCATGGGCAGTAGGACCCGTCACCATCGCCTGTCTGGGGATGCTGTGTACACTTGCTGTTGCTGGGGTTTTCTTACGGAACAACGACACTCCGGTGGTGAAAGCTAGCGGTCGAGAACTTTCATATATCCTGCTATTAGGTGTACTCCTTTGCTATGCCATGACCTTCATTTACATTGCCAAACCTTCGGCGTTTGTATGCACCCTGCGACGTCTTGGCCTTGGCACCTCCTTTGCAGTTTGCTACTCGGCTTTGCTGACGAAAACCAACAGGATTGCTCGGATATTTGGTGGGGCAAGAGACAGTGCCCAACGACCACGCTTCATCAGCCCTGCCTCTCAGGTAGCAATCTGTGCCGCACTGATCTCTGCCCAGCTGTTGGTCGCTCTTATCTGGCTGCTGGTAGAGGCACCGGGGGTGAGGAAAGAAGTGGGTCCAGATCGAAGAGATGTGGTGACTCTGAAATGCAACAGCCTGGACTCAAGCATGCTGGTGTCCCTCACCTACAACTGCATCCTCATCATCCTCTGCACCTTTTATGCCTTCAAGACCAGAAAATGTCCAGAGAACTTCAACGAGGCTAAGTTCATCGGCTTCACCATGTACACCACCTGCATCATCTGGCTTGCCTTCCAGCCCATCTTCTATGTCACTGCCAGTGACTACAGAGTAAGTAGGAGACATAGTTAGAAACAAGTTTGAAGGTACATTCCAGTCTATTATAGTGATATCATCTATTTCAGTGGTTCCCAACCGTGATGCTGGAGTACAGTACATTTTATGGATGTCTCCCTTATCTAACGCACTCGGGTTTTGGAGTCTCTACTTATGAACTGATAAGTTGAATCATGTGTTGATTAGGGTAGGGGTGTCCAATCCGGTTCCTTAGCTCTAATTTGCCCCAACCCCCATCTGAAAGTTTCTAGTAATCCCAGAGACCTTGATTAGGTGGTTAAGATGTGTTTGATTAGAGTAGGAATGAAACTCTGCAGGAAATTCGACCTCCAAGAGCAGAAATCAAGAGTAGCATTAGTTCTTCCAGGACACATTAGTCAAGCTTGCATCAGCTGACTCTCAGCTGATTCACGTCTACCTATAGGAATACAACGCCCATCACACCATCCCTATATAAGGTCCATTCAGTGTTATTGCATTTCTCAGGAGCTATTTGCCTTCCGCCATCCCCAGCACCTCTTCTCGTCCAGTCAGGACTTTGCCTTCTGATATTCCTCTTCGAATCAGACTCATTTTCTTGAATTATGTTGTTACATTAAATTATTGTAATTAAGAACATTAATGATATCGCAGTACCTTTATATTGGTTCTGTTCTGTTTACCTTAAGGGGGGTTATCGCTGCCTTCCCTGTTCTTATCCATGCTAGGCTGCATGGATGGGCAGGGAGTTCTTGCCCAGAACAGAACCATTCCACCAATCCAAACTGTATGCTAATTGTCAATAATCTTTGATAATAGTGGTCCTGACCGAATTGAAGAACCCTGCATTAGGGTGACAATGTGCAGTGTGGAAATACTCCATGACCAGGGGTGGGAACCACTGATCTATTTCACATAGACTGCTCCTAAAAGGCACAAAACAAAAAACAATGGTCATTGTACACACCAAACATTCTCTTCCTGTTTATGTGCACAGTTCTTAGTCAGAACAAGCTGCAAAATGGACCAGAATTTGTGCCGGTAGTCAAAAGTCTGGTTACGCAAGATTCTTTTTGACTCTTATGCTAAAGAGGAGATACTTCATGAACCTCCACACTTTGATCCAAACAGATAGGGTTTTTTTTTCTGAAATGTAACAAAAAACAAAACATGAAAAAGTAATAATACATTTGAGTTTATTAGACTGTGCAGTGAATACTCTATTACCAAATGGCAAAACATCCTTGATCATGTTTACGATTCTAAGAATTTGCTTATTTAGAAGACAGAAGCAGTTGACAGGCAATTCTTTTTTAAAACTTCTCATTTAACTCAAGACACATCAGTCTTGAAGTTTTCTGCAAGTCATGACACCAAACATGAGATTACTTTTAGAGCTGGCCTCTGGCTCTTATAACCAGACAAACTCAGTGTGCCACCTCAAACATACAGTGATGTGAATGTCTAGTCAATATAGTAGCACTATCTGAGGGATGAGGGCTGCCTGTCGCATGTTATCAGGAGACTCTCATCGCTGTGGGGTGAGAGATGTCAGAGCTTTGTTAGTGACACGGTAGACACGGCCATCAAGAATGCCCCCTGGCTGAGAGTGGCAATCCCTGCACCGCAACAGCAAACAATTTTACAGCACAAACACACTATCCACAGATGATTATACCAGTTATTATACCAGAGAATTATATTAGTTTGGTGCTGTCAATATCAGTGCCGGATGCTATGTAGTGTCAGCCAGTTAACCTTTGGAGGGAAAGGAGATTGGACAATCCCTAAAGGTTAAGTGTCAGGAAAAAGATTTATTTCACCACTTGTGAAAGAAAATAGTTGATTTTTTGGCTTGGAAGGTTCTCTGTCTGAATAAACTAGAGCTCTTCGATCCTGCTCCTGGAGACCCGGCGTCCTGCAAAGTTTATTTCCAACCTGCTTCAACACACCTGCCTGTGATTTTCAAGCGATCCTGAAGACTTTAGGTGTGTTCAACTTGAAGTGGCGCTACTCAGACTGATCGGTGTATGACATCAAAGTACCAAGAGAGGGTTTCAAAAGGTATCGCTCTTGCGGTAATTTGAAGTCATACACCGATCGGTCTGCGCAGGACCTCTTCAAGTCGAATACACCTAATGATTAGCTGGTTCAGGTGTTTGATTAGGGCTGGATTGACACTCTACAGGACAGTGGTTCTCCAGGAACAGGGTTGAAGACCCCTGGAATAAACAATAAGGAAATCTATGGAAGCCTGCTTTTGCCTTAAAAAAAAAAAGTAAAACTATATTTTTATATATTCCAACTTTATATCTTGCAGTTCCTGTTTCTTGTAAATTGACTTTATATCTCATAATGTGTATTCAAGTCTCACAAGTGTAACTTGATTACTCACAGTATCTTACTATCTGACTTTAAGGCTGTTTCCACTTGGTATTAAGATGCGTTTCGATCAATCATATCACAAGTGGATGAGGGAGACACATTCCCGTTTACACCCGGTGTTTTAATCTGTCTCTTTTGTCCACTTTCAACCACTTCTGTCCGGATTTCTTCGAGGGGAGGGTCTAAGGGCGGGTAAATGTATACAATCTTTTGATCTAATACACAAAATAAGCACATGCAGTTTACAGATTAACGTGCCCAGAGGTGATGGAAAAACATGGAGAGCATTAGCTTTTGTTTCTGCTATGCCAGCCTGGTTACACCTGTATTTAGTGTCGTACACTTGTGAGCTTGTCTTATGATGTGTTTTGGTCAATCAGGTGTAAACGGGGCCCTAAATCTCACAAATGTGACATCTTTCAATAGTGACCTTTTTATTTTTTTACTTTTAGGCAGAAACAAGCTTAATATTATTAATATAAAATAAGACTGATACAGAAGTCATACATATATACAACCATAAACTAAGACAAAGTATTAAATCTGGTATTACCTAATGTTATTTGGACATATTATGATAATACCATGTTTTTAGACATGTCTTTCCTTGGCATTCTTTGAAGTACCAATGTAAATACACCGGTACATGAATTTAGTAATCACTTGGTACCATGGTAAATATCAAAGTGCTAGGGTATTATCTTGTATATTCGTTTTACAAAGCTACCACCACAGAACTTTTTTTCTCTGAAGGTGTACTAAAGAAAATCTGCCGTAAACCATGATAATGAATACAGAATATAGTTTAGTCAAAAATCTATGGAAGAGGATTAGGGCCAAGCAATACTAAAAAAATAAAACCATCTCGAGATTAAAGTTGTTAAATTTAGAGAAAAAAGTCGAAATAAAATGTTGAGAATTAACCTGTTAAATTACGAGAAAAAAACTTTTTAAATTTTGAGAAACAGGTCGAGATAAAATGTTGAGAATAAATCGTTAAAGTCATTAAATTACGAGAAAAAAGTCGTTAAATTACGAGAACAAATTTGTTAAATGAGAAAAATGTCGTTAAATTTCGAGAAAAAAGTCGAGATAAAATGTTGAGAAAAAAACTCATTAAATGTTGAGAAAAAAGTCGTTAAATTACGAGAACAAATTCGTTAAATTATGAATTTGTTCTCATAATTTAACGACTTTTTTCTCATAATTTAACGAGTTTATTCTCAACATTTTATCTCAACATTTTTCTCATTTAACAAATTTGTTCTCGTAATTTAACGAGTTTATTCTCAACATTTTATCTCGACTTTTTTCTTGAAATTTAAAGAGTTTTTTTCTCATTATTTAATGAGTTTATTCTCAACATTTTATCTCGACTTTTTTCTCGAAATTTAACACGTTTTTTCTCGTAATTTAATGAGTTTATTCTCAACATTTTATTTCGACTTTTTCTCGAAATTTAACAACTTTAATCTCGAGATGGTTTTATTTTTTTATTATTGCTTGGCCCTAATCCTCTTCCGTAAAAATCTATTCTATTTAACCTCAAAATCAAGCATTATGAAATTATATTTTGCTTAAATGGCTTTATTTTCTTTTGTTCATGCAAAGTATAAAATATGTTTTCCTTTTAATTTTGCAGTGAAATCTGACCAGAGTTCTTAAGATTCACATAAAAGTTGCCCAACAAACTGTTAGCCAGTTGAATGATACGCTCATCTGAACATGTTAAAACCAGTTCATCCCTTTACAGGTGCAGACCACGACCATGTGCATCTCCGTCAGTCTGAGCGGCTCCGTGGTGCTCGGCTGCCTCTTTGCCCCCAAGATCCACATCATCCTATTCCAGCCGCAGAAGAATGTGACCTCTCTGAGGGCCAAAGAAAACCGATTCTCCACGGCAGTCACCGCACCGAGCTCCACCTACTCACAAGGTAACCACATTCACTACTAAAGCTTCAGCTATAATGATTATTATTGGTCATTTATTTTATTGCAACTATCTTATTCCACAGCTTCAGCATCTACTATAGTACCAACTGTGTGTAACGGGCGAGAGGTGGTGGACTCTACGACATCATCATTGTAAAGAAGTATTTAAGCAAGATGGGGCCAATTTTATATCACATCATCAAAATGAGAAGTTGAATGCAGTTTCTTACACTTGTGCTCTTTATTTGATACTCTAATCAAATATTTGGAGTCAATCTCAGTTTATCTCATGATCCCGGGCACCTATGCATCATTCTTGATGGTGTCCCAAACGACCCTGTGGTCACTTCAATCTTGAACAAGCATGTTTTTGTCTTTCAGTTACACAGTAAAGCTATTCTTTATGATCAAGAGCTTGGAAAGAACAAGGACCATCGTAAATGTGATTATAAATCCATGTGATAGTAGATTTAAAGCCACTTCACACAGGAATGGAAGAAACATGATTCTGAAACTAGACTTTGCAATGTGTGTTCCTGATTTATGTACACTACAAAAGATATTGACTAGTCTTAAGTAATGTTAACAGTAGACTTTGATTTCTCAGTCTTTATAACTGTATTTCGTTGGACTTCAGCGAGTCGTCGTTGGGGAAAGGCATGATAAACGAATGTTTCAGTCTTGTGACTCCTGCAACCGCAGGAACTTGATCACCCATGAGACTTGCACAAAATATATCATGATTTTTTTTTTATGTACCCCAGGGTATGTGATTTTAGATGCTGTATTCTCAGTAAATGGGAGACTGTAACCAATTTGTTTTAGTTTGGTGGTAAAATAGTCCAATTTCGTTTGGAGATGAGTTTGTCTTTTTAGTGTTGTGGTAAAAAGTCTCACGTTTGGTCCTCATGGATTAGTTTAGGTGTCATTGCAAGATGGAAAAACTAACTATATTCTGTATTTCCCTTTTTTTGAACTTGCATTAAATTCTTAGTGGTCAGTTTTGGAAAAAGTAGGTAACAATACAGATGTTTTAATGTGAATTTTGGTGAACCAGTCAGTGTTATACTTGTAATATATGTAAATAAATTCTTTTTAAAAAAAATAATCACTGAAGTCTTCATTTGGCTAACAGGTTACTCTAATCCTCTATTTGTGTTTGTATATAGAGCTCTAGACATACATAGCGAAACAGATCAACACCATAGAAATTTAATCAAAAGCTTCTCTTTTACATCATGCTCTGACATGAAAAGAAAACAAAAAGGCAACCAGAAGTTCTCCGAAACCAAATTCAAGTCCAAGATCAGGCCACATTACTGGACCACTTCTTGCTCTTTAGCTTGTCTTTTAAGAGGAATGATATACAGTCCGTTCTTAGCTTCCTTTACCCTCCACCATCGGCCCAACCTAAAAAAAGAGAAAACAGGATACACTGAGCTCAAGAATGTCAACATGATGAAATGTGTAAATGCTGCACAAAGGACCAACTCACTTCACATTAGTGCCATCTAGTGGTAGTACAATGTTATTACATGAAATGATGCCTTGAAGGTACATGCATTAAATATTTGATTACATTTAAAAAGTAAAAAATAAATATTATAATATGTTAATATTTGTATTCATTATTAATACATTAATAAGTTACCCATCTACCTTTGAGTAACCTTCAGTGACTGGTAGCTGAACTCAATCTTTTGATCAATATCACTAATAACAAAATAAACCTCCTACATAAAATCAAACTCAACATGTTTATATATTATGTAAAGAATATTGTTTTTTTAATGGCCAATACTATCGATATGATGTTGATAGTTACTGACATTTAAGCCGCGTTTCCACCGCAGGAACTTTACCCAGGAACTTTGGAGTGGTCTAAATGAAGTTTCTGGGGAAAAAGTTCCTGGGACAAATTGTTCCGGGTAATTTCGGGGGAAACGCGGCTTTAGAGACTAATGGCTGATATAGTGTTGATTAAGGGTTTGATCCGCGATACGTATGGACCAGGCTCCACGGTCCGGCACGCATGTGATTTGCGGATTAATTTCATGTTTAACCGCCATAGAGTGAAAGGTTATCATTTGCACGTGTTTTGCCTTGCTAGTTTACATTCAATGGATTTTAAACCATTCCAAAGCTGGAAGAGGCAGAGAGTTTAACGCGGTAGTCGCGCATTGTTATCTATTGTGCACAAACACACCCGAAGCGTGCGCGCGCACAGAGAGAGGCGCGTTTCAGAAAGCGTGCGAACTCCGAATTGATTCCTCTTTCATGTCTCCTTGCACTTAGATGGACACATACACACAAAATTATGTTAAAATACCCATCTCGGCAAATATCCTCAAAAAAAAAAAAAAACAGTCGGTTGTGTCATAAGTGAACGCAGAGAGAGTTGAGAAGGTAATATGATATATATCATTATTTTGGATCCGTGCGTGGGGTCTTAAAGTGACCGCAGCCTATAAATACCTGCTGTCATTGATGTTAATCAAACAAAACACAGCTTTAACAAAGATTAATCAATATTAACTTTATAAAGTGAACAGTGTTATTTTACATTTAATTATTACATTTCTGTACCCAAAAATGAATACTACAGTCAGACTTTTCTTTATTTGTAGCTATGTTATACGGTATTTATCTATGCTTGTAATTAGTGTATTTGTTCTTTTTATGGACTGTTCACTTGCCTTTAATAATGTTTTAACTTTATTAGTTAGGTTAGTAGTTTTTGCTGTGGTATCGGAGTACTTAAAGTGAGTTTTAAATGGAAAGCAAAGTTACCCCCCAATTTTTTTTACCCCCCAAATTATCTGATCCGTGACACAAAAACTGTAATGTGATCCGAACTGTGAGTTTTGTGAACTGTTGAACCACTAGTGTTGATGTACAGTATACCATAAATGCACACAAAATAGCTGAATTTCAATTTACTAAAGAATATTTGAAAATGCATACTATTGACTGACAAAATGATTGGTCGATTTTTTGCAAATGATACTACAAGAAATAATCATTTGTCAATCAGTGAATGCAGATAATCGCTACGCTTAAAAACAATTCACCTGTGCTCCTGTCCAACTCCCGCCACGAGAAACTTCCCAGAGTTTGAGAACTTCAGACTGTTCACAAATCCAGTCTAAACGAGAAATAATAAAAGCTTATTAACATTCATTATACAGCAGGTTACACTTACTGTAAGAGACGCACATCTGACAGGCGCATAATCACTGTGTGGACACTGTGCAGTTGTGAAAAATTGTGGTATTATTAACTGATCCATTATTCATCCCCTCCAGATGAAGTGTACTGCTTTATCCGCACGCACAATAGGACGGGATTCAATAGCAGACGGACTATAACCCGTCTAATAGAGCTGTATGGATCTGTACTGCTCACCACAGGGATGCTGAAGAGCGGCTCCAGGCCTCTGAATCCCTGCCCACACTTCCACAGCTGCACCGCTGAATTATGAGAGCCTGGGGAGGGACGACAATGATGTTGATGGTAATCAGGTGTTTGGAGAGCAGTCTCGTATGGAAATACAGAAGGCGGAGAGCTTTGTGAACAAGGTCAAAGTGGAACGAGGACAGATTATGATGGTAATATTGCACTTGAGGGTAATCGTGTGTTTGTGTGCGTGTATGTGACAAAAGAGCAAATGAGAGTTGGTGGGCGGCGGTGGATTTAAGTGCACTGGGTTTGTTGCCTGTGAGTGATAGTTGGTGTTTGTTGTGTGTGTGTGTGTGCACCTGAGGCACCTGATGCCACGGTGTCGGAGTTGTGCAGTGCCGCCACGGACGACACCCAGTTGGGCTGCTCCAGACCCCCGTTGCCATGGCTACCGTGGGCTTTCTTCACTGTGCTCACTGGCTTCTTCTTATTAACCGTCCAAATAGAAATAGCGCTGGAGAAAAAAAAAAAAACAGCAGGGTGACATTTCATCATTTATGCATTAAAGCACGGATTTACCAAGTTTTTTGACAACCGAAATCCTTTGACCTAAAAAATATTTACTTAAAGCACCCCCTGAGATTATAAGTTAATATTTCAGTAATATAACACCACATTTTCATTCGATTTTTAATATATATTTCTCTTTTTTTTCAGTTTTAGTCATTTTAACAAACTTATTTCAGTTAGTTGCCAAGGCAATATTTTCAATTGTCATTTAAGTTTGACAATGAAGTGTTAAATCAAATATTTATTTTATTAAATATTTGCTATTTAAGCTGCTTCTTCTGAGACAAAATTTAAAATGTATCTCCTCCTGGTGCTTTCAAGTTACAACCAAACTCGGGTCATACCTTCTGGTGTTCAGACTATCATGCTAAAACATGCAAACAACATGCTAATTCATGCTAGTGGTGTTAAAACATGCCAATTCATGTTAGCAATGTGCTAAAACATGCTAGCAAAGTGCTAAATCATGTTAATTCACGTTAGCAAAGTGTTGCAACATGCTAAATCATGTTAGGAACATGTTAAAACATGTTAATTCATGCTTCCAACATGCTAAAACTTTCTAATAGGATTTTTTTTTACTTTCTCTGAGTAAAAATTTCAAACTTCAAGCTGTTCAAAGTTATTTTAAACTTCCAGACCTGGCTTTGTCAAGCCAACATCAAAGTTTGTCATCAAACTTTACTCATCTAGTTTTGTTTTACTTAATCTTTAATTCAATGACCAAAAAACTATGGTTAATAGTTTTAGGGTACATTTAGAAAACAACTATGTATTAAAAGCTGAAAAGTTTTTCCTTCGCTTTTTTCACGTACAGACGACAACGTTATCATAACATATCATAACATAACATATCATCCACATTCATACAGATCCACGAAACTATTAAAAATGCTGTATTCTGCATGCGCATGACGTCACCATTTTCACAAATCCACATTTTAGGATGGTGTCATTTCAAAAACGTTTTCAAAAGTTCTGAGTTTTCAGGCCCCCAAAACATTGTTGTTGCATAAATGAATGGCTAAAATGCATAAAAAAATATATAAATGGCCAAAACGCATAAAAAGTCATATAAACGCCCCCTTAGTTTTAACAATAATAACACTGGTCAATGATAGTGTAGCATAATGTAATAATTCTTACTATTAATGAAAGTTATGCAAAAGCTGAATTGAAAGAAAGTCTTACCCATCATCTCCACCTGTGACCATGTGTTCTTCATTAATAAGCTGAACACAATCAATGGAGCCCCTTCAGACAGACAGAAGACAAGGACAAAAACATCATTAGATATAGAAAGATGTAAAGAATTCATCCTTAAATATGACAAAAGAAGTCTTAACTGTTGACTGCTTTAATATGGGAAGTTTAGAGGTCACAAACATAAGAAAAGTACATCTCAGCTACAAACTCACTCGTGTCCGTGAAAGACGAGCTGTGATTCTTCTGCAATTTTCCACACTCGGACTGTTCTGTCTCGTCCTCCTGTGGTCACGCATCTCTCTCTGCTCAAACAGTCCAACCCAGTGATCATGTCCTGATGGCCGAACCTGACGAATGTGAATAATGAGTGAGTACAGTTCTCTTGTTTATTATAACACCCACATCAGCTGGTGTACCTACAGGGTTTCTACATAAGCGTTCTCGTCCACACTCCACACTTTTATTGAGCGGTCATGTGATGCGCTGTAGAGGGTATGAGTCCCTCGTCTAAAGGCCAAACCCTGTGGAGGAAGCAGTGAAACAGAAGCGTTGATAAATTCAGTCACATGAGGTCAAATAGCAAGTAAATTAAATGAAGCCAGGAATTTCCTATCATCTAAAGCAGGGGTGTCCAATCCTGCTCCTGGAAGGCCAACGTCCTGCAGAGTTCAGCTCCAACACAGTGAGCCTGAAGACTTTGATTAGCTGGTTCAGGTGTGTTTACTTGTGGTTGAAGCTGAACTCTGCAGAAGAGTGGCCCTGTAGGAGCAGCTTTGGAAACCCCTGATCTAAAGTCACGAGGATTCATTAAAATGCGTGTATCCATAAGAGATCTTGTCCTCACCGATACAGCGCCTCTGTGTCCTGTAAACTTGTACAGATGTTTACATGTCACAGGTTCCCAGATCATGACGAGTTTATTCATGTCCCCACTAGCCTAGAAAATAAAGAAAAACACACCTATTAAATTGCATCTAACTTTGTGTTTTCAATCAACTGACAAAAAACTGTAAGATCAAAAAAAAAGCACAAAAATAACAGTAAAATCACTCTGAAACAATGCAATCCACAAATATAAGATAGGTAGATAGAAATGAAATGGAAATCTTTTGTAACATTATAAATGTTTCTCCACTTTCGATCAATTTAATGCATCCTTGCTGAATAAAAGTATTAAAAAGGTGCCATAGAACATCTTTTTAAAAGATGTAATACAAGTCTAAGGTGTCCCCTGAATGTGTCTGTGAAGTTTCAGCTCAAAATACCCCATAGATTTTTTTTTTATTCTTTTTTTTTAACTGCCTATTTTGGGACATCATTAAATATGCGCCGATTCAGGCTGCGGCCCCTTTAAATTCTCGTGCTCCCCGCCCCCGAGCTCGCGACTGCCTTTAACAGCATAAACAAAGTTCACGCAACTAATATAACCCTCAAAATGGATCTTTACAAAGTGTTCATCATGCAGCATGTCTAATCGCGTAAGTATAGTATTTATTTGGATGTTTACATTTGATTCTGAATGAGTTTGAGGCTGTGCTCCGTGGCTAATGGGCTAAAGCTAACATTACACACTGTTGGAGAGATTTATAAAGAATGAAGTTGTGTTTATGCATTATACAGACTGCAAGTGTTTAAAAAAATGAAAATAACGACAGTCTTGTCTCCGTGAATACAATAAGAAACGATGGTAACTTTAACTACATTTAACAGTACATTAGCAACATGCTAACGAAACATTTAGAAGGACAATTTACAAAAATCATTAAAAATATCATGATATCATGGATCATGTCAGTTATTATTGCTCCATCTGCCATTTTTCGCTATTGTTCTTGCTTGCTTACCTAGTCTGATGATTCAGCTGTGCACATTCAGACGTTAATACGTCCTGCCCTTGTTTAATGCCTTGAACATGGGCTGGCATATGCAAATATTGGGGGCGTGCATATTAATGATATCGACTGTTTCGTAACAGTCGTGTTATGTTGAGATTCGCCTGTTCTTCTGAGGTTTTTAAACAAAAAAGATTTACATAAGGAGGAAACAATGGTGTTTGAGACTCACTGTATGTCATTTCCATGTACTGAACTCCTCTTGTTAATTAAGTATGCCAAGGTAAATTCAATTTTTAATTCTAGGGCACCTTTAATTTCTTTAAATAATAATAATAATAATAATCATACTGACCCCAAACTTTTGAACGGTAGTGTATACATATATACAGATACATATATACACATATTTTCTTCAAAGTCCAAAACATTTACTGAACTTATTGAAAATATTACTGAATTTAAAATAATTGTTATTTTGGGGATGAATATATAGTCAAACCAAAATTTATTCAGACACCTTGAACATTGCATTCATTAATACAGTTTATTCACTATAGTGTAAAAAAATGGTAATAAAATATGACAAGATCTCAGAGTTAAACTGTGTCAGAAAAAAATAATCTTAATTATGTCAGATAACACTTAAGCAAAACACGGTCAAAGTGTCTGAATAATTTTTGGTCCCAAATGTTTATCAATTTTACAACTGTATGAAGAATTTTTGGGTATAATATGTCACAGTTTACTTTATTTTGCTATCCTCACTTACACAAATGAACTATAGTGTCCTGCACCCACTAGTAAAAATGATATCTAGTGTCTGAATAATTTTTGGTTTGACTCTATTAGCACATGGCAACAAAAATAAAGCCAGTTTAATTCTAAGGCTCAAACTGTGTGCAAAAAAACCTTGGGTTAAGGAAAAATGACCAACAATAGTTGCTCTCACCAGGTATTTCCCATCAGATGATATGGCCATACTCAGGACGTGAGCGGTGTGTCCCACGTGACGATCCTCTGTTCCCTTCCGTCCTCCTGCCATCTTGTGCACCTTCTTTCCACTCTCCACCTCCCCTGCAGATCATATACATCATTCATTCAGACGACACAAGCTTAAAACGTCTACTCAATCTAAAACGTAGAGCATTAAAGCAGAGCGCAGTGGACGAGTCAGACTCACATTTGATGATTGAGCAGTCTTTGCTTGCAGAGAAGATGTATTTCTCATCTGGGGTGATGACGAGACATGTGACAGATAGTTTGTGTCCTCTCAACAACCTGATCTCCTCTGGGTCTGGAGCTATGAGCTGGAGGACACGTCAGGGTGATGTCATTAACAGGAAGTAACAGTGGCAAATAAAGATATAGTATCTGCACAGCAGCTAATGAAAAACATCACTCACATCTTTGGCTATGAGTCTTTGCAGTTTGCCTTTCTGTTCCAGCTGTGGAGGATGAATAAAAACAAGTGATTAGAGAAGAACAGGGAGAATTATAACACTCAAATGTTACATTAGTAATCCATTTATGCACAATACGCTCACTGTAGCCATATATAACATCCTCCAAAATAACAGTTTTAGTAAAAATCAACAGATTTTAAAAAATGTAAGTGAAATATCTTTAATTAATTTTTATTTTATGTATTTTTTTATTATATTTACAATGAATGAATCCAACCATACATCCTTTTAAACCATTCTCAGTGTTTTGAGTATTGTTGTCAAACGATTAATCGCATACAAAATTTGAGTTTGCCTAATATATGTGGATGTACTGTGTATATTTACAACTATTTACAAGTATATGTATATTTATTTATATATTTATATAATTTATATTATATATGAATAAAAATATTTTGTACATAAATAACATTTCTCTTAAATATATACATTAATTTTTGTGTATTTATATATACACATATTAATTTCATAGTACTCACACATATATTATGCAAACTCAAACTTTTATTTTGTATGCGATTAATCGTTTGACAGCCCTAGTTTTGAGTCTGATTTAGTAGCAATATTACAAAAAAAAGTAGGGCTGCAACGATTAATCGCGATTAATCATTTGCAAAATAAAAGTCTGTGTTTGCATAATATATATGTGTGTGTTCTGTGTATAATAATTATGTATATATAAATACACACATTCATGTATACATTTAAGAAAAATTTTATATTTATTTATAAAATATTTATGTTTATATGTAATATAAAATATATACATTTATAATACATGCATATATTTCTAAACTTTATACCTGTATGTGTATTTATATATACATAATTATTATACACAGAACACACACATATATATTACGTAAACACAGACTTTTATTTTGCAAACGATTAATCACGATTAATTGTTGCAGCCCTAAAAAAAAGTTCCTTTCTTTATGACAATAAAAGCATGAATAATTCGACAACTCAACATTCATTTTCTATAACTGTTAATAATTAAATGCTGTAATTCACTGATGTTCCTATCTATTTAACACATCTCTGGGGTTTAAAGTTTATTAAAAATATATATTTTAATATCTTTTCATAACAGTTTGGATATGCTAAACCATGGTGTATTTATGAAATGCTAATAATTAATTAAATCATAGAAATGTAATATTAAAAACAATATGAAATATTTTATTTATTTACCTGCATGTCATTAAAGAAAACATGAGAACGTGAATAAGTTGTTAAATTACTGAAATATTAACCTAAAATCTCAGGGGGAATTTAAATAAATATTTTAGTCCAGAAGTTTGGGAATCAAATTTAGGAAAGATTTTAATGAGGTGTTTTTCTTGCTAGTTGTGTGTTTACATGTAGTATTAAAGGGTTAGTTCACCCAAAAATGAAAATTCAGTCATTTATTACTCACCCTCATGTTGTTCCACACCCGTAAGACCTTTGTTCATCTTCAGAACACAAATGAAGAACTTTTTGATGAAAATTGAGAACTTCCCTCAATTGACAACCTTCTTAACTAGATTAATATTTTATAAATAGTGGTAAATTATGTTTTTATTCACAAACAAAGTGCTCACGTCACTTCATAAAATTGAGGTTAAACCACTGGAGTCACATGGATTACTTTAATGATGTCTTTATTACCTTTCTGGGGCTTGAAAATGGTAGTTGCATAGCTGTCTATGGAGGGACAGAAAGCTCTCAGATTTCATCAAAAATATCTTAATTTGTGTTCTGAAGATGAAAAAAGGTCTTACGGGTTTAGAAAGACATGAGGACAAGTAATTAATGACAGAATTCTCACTTTTGGGTGAACTAACCCTCTTTGTTTTACATGATATTACAATACTTAATATAATGATTCACATCAGAGCAATTTCATTTATCAAATAAAAGCATTTCGATTCAATTGTACTAAATTATGAAGTTTATCTGCATCTTATGTTACAAATGTAACTGACAAGTAATGCTGTTAAAAATATCTGAGGTAACATTTCAAAGGTTTATGCTAAACATTTCCTGAATAAATGAGCAAAAGGTGTGACATCACACTGTCTACCACACTCAAGAGAATAGATTTCAAAAAGCAAATGAGAAGTTTTTGATGAAAGTCAGTGGATTTACCAGATCCTCCTGCAGTCTTCCAGCTATGAGATCCGCTTCAAATGTCTCTTCCTCAGCTTTCTTGTCCTCTGCCAATGACAGTACAGATAACACAGGTTCAGAAAACTGTGGGAATGCTTCATTCTGTTATGAATGATGATGATGATGATGATGGTCTTACAAACCTTCCTCTCTCAGCTGCTCCAGGTAAAGTTTGGCCAATCGAAGTTTCTTATCTTGCGGCGTCTCATCGATCTCATAGTCTTCATCGTCCTGTTTTCTTCTGCTTGGATCAGCTCTGCAGAAGAAAGGCATAGGTGATCTTATTCTCTTAAATATAACAACATGACATCAACGTTCATCCACCACAACACACTGCATTACCTCTCATCTTCTGAGTCACTCGAGATTTCTTCATCCGCTCGTTTATTGAACTTTTTTGATCTCCCTTTGCCATCATCTGCATTACTCTAAAGTGGATATAAATATGGTAATATTTTGTACAACATCAAATAACATGAAAGCTGAAAGGATAAATACAAATTCATTTCTCATTGCAAAAACGTACCTTTCTTTTTAAATCTCCTTTGTTGTGAGCTGCAGAGATTACCTTTTTCTTTATAAAGAAAGATGACATAATGACGTTTAAAACTACTTGTTTTTACCTAGTAATTTGGGATTGCCTAAGTTTATTTAGCGCTACTTGACTGCCACACACATGGCCACAAACACATGCTTCCTGTAGTTCTTCTTCTCGGGTCGTTTAAGTGTGTGTGTTTGCGCTACAGCGCAGCTTAATGGAGAGACGATGCATTACAGCGATCACTTCAAATGAGCTGCTGTGTGATTGTTTATAACTGCACAGAGCAGTGTGACTGAAACTGATATATACTGAATAATAATAATAATAATAATACATAAAATAATACACACATGCAATTAAACCGCGTAACTGCTACTACTACTACTACAACTACTATTACTAATAATAATCAGGGCCAGGGTTGCCAGATTTTCACAACATAACCCACCCAATTGGTACTCAAAACTAGCCCAATCGTGTTTCAGTGGGGTCCCACAGTAAAAATCGCAGTCTGGGGAGTAAAATCTGCGTTGTTGTCGGGGCTACTAGAGTAAAAGTTGCATTCCAGGGCCTAAATATCATGTTAGAGACCGTTTTCAAAAACTTGCACTTTGAAACCCGTTTTCAAAAGTTTGCGTTTTCAGACCACCAAAACGCTGTTGTCGTGTAAATGAATGGTCAAAACGGTGTTTACAGTGTCATGTAAATGGCCCCTTAAAGGGTTAGTTCACCCAAAAATGAAAATTCTGTCATTAATTACTCACCTTCATGTCGTTCCACACCTGTAAGACCTTTGCTCATCTTTGGAACACAAATTAAGATATTTTGGATAAAATATGATTGCTTGGAGAGGCCTCTATTGCCAGCAAGATAATTTACACTTTCAAACACCCAGAAAGCTACTAAAGATGTATTTAAAACAGTTCATGTGACTACTGTGGTTCAATCTTAATGTTATGAAGTGACAAGAATTCTTTTTGTGCAACAAAAAACAAAATAACGACTTTATTCAACAATATCTAGTTATGGGTGATTTCAAAACACTGCTTCATGAAGCTTTACGAATCTTTTGTTTTGAATCAGTGGTTTGGGGAGTGTATCAAACTGTCAAAGTCACGCCCCCCAGTGGTGAACCATTGAAATTTCAAAACACTCATGACAAAACAAAGCCTCGTTTACTGAAATCATGTGACTTTGGCAGTTTGATACATGCTCCGAACCACTGATTCGAAACAAAAGATTCAAAGCTTCATGAAGCGGTATTTTGAAACCACCCATAGATATTGTTGAATAAAGTTGTTATTTTTATGCATCGCAGCATTACACTTTTGATTGCCACCATTGTTTAGACTCATGTGCTGAATCTTGATGTCTTTGTGTGTCATCTCAGATTTTTTTTTTTTTAATCTTCTGATTGGTTTTGTTCCATTATATCAGTGACGGTCGGTTTTGCTGGGTTACGAGATCTCAATAAGATTAGGTTTCAGTGTCAGTCGGTTTTGTTTCATTATGAGATTTCAATGATGGTCAGATTTGTTTCACTGCGAGATTTAAATGACGGTCAGTTTTCATTGTCAGTCAAATTTTAATTTGTTCCCTTATGAGAACTCAATATGATATGTTTTGTTCTTTTATGAGATTTCAATGACAGTCTGTTTTGCTGTGCTACGAGATCTCAATAATGTTAGGTTTTCAGTGTCAGTCGGTTTTGTTCTGTTATGAGATTCCAAATACGGTTGGTTTTGTTCCGTTACAAGACTTCAATGTCGGTCGGTTTTATTCGATTATGAGATTTCAGTGTTGGCTGGTTTTGTTGTTCATTTACGAGATTTCAAAGACTGTCCGTTTTTTCTTTATGAAATCTCAGTGACGGTAGGTTTTCAGTGTCAGTCGGTTTTGTTCTTTTACGAGAATTCAAAGACAGTCGGTTTTGTTTCGTTACGAGATTTCAATGACAGCCAGTTTTGCTGGGTTACGAGATCTCAATAATGGTAGGTTTTCAGTGTCAGTCGGTTTTGTTCTGTTCTGAGATTTCAAAGACGGTCGGTTTTGTTCCTTTGTTCTTTTACGAGATTTCAAAGACAGTTTTTTCTTTACCAGATCTCAATGATGGTGGGTTTCAGTGTCAGTTGGTTTTGTTCTTTTACGAGAATTCAAAGACAGTCGGTTTTGTTTCGTTACGAGATTTCAATGACAGCCAGTTTTGCTGGGTTACGAGATCTCAATAATGGTAGGTTTTCAGTGTCAGTCGGTTTTGTTCTGTTATGAGATTTCAAAGACAGTCGGTTTTGTTTCATTACGAGATTTCAATGATGCTTGGTTTTGTTCCGTTACAAGATTCCAATGACCTCTGCTTTATTCGGTCATGAGATTTCAGTGATGGCCGGTTTTGTTCAGTTATGAGATCTCAATGACAGTTGGTTTTCATTGTCAGTCAGATTTGTTCAGTTACGAGACCACAATAATATAGTTAGTTTTGTACTTTTACAAGATTTCAAAGACGGTCGGTTTTGTTGATTTGTTCTTTTACGGGATTTCAAAGACAGTCGGTTTTTTTTGTCACGAGATTTCAATGATGGTTGGTTTTGTTCCATAATGAGAATTTGATAATGGCCGGTTTTGTTTGAGAATTTGATGATGGTTGGTTTTGTTCCATTACAAGATTTCAATGACGGTTGGTTTTATTTCATTATGAGATTACAATTACGGTCGGTTTTGTTCTGTTGAGAGATTTTATTGACGGTCGGTTTTATTCTGTTATGAAATCTCAATGATGTAAGAACTAAAGTACTATATCATTTGTGATGTGAAACTAGCTAACTAACTGCATGGTATGTTATGTAATGTAGGGATTATTTTTGCCCTGTCAGACTGTACTGGGGCATTGGGCAATATGTGATGTGCTGTATGGACTATTTTACACCAGGGTTACACCCCTTATTTTCTGGGGTTTATGTTAACCCTTTATACAGTACAGCTTATTATGACTGTACTGGGGCATTAGAACCCACTCAGACCACAGGTTGATCAGACCTGCTAGCCTCTCTAACACTTCTTCCCACAGCTACCTAGTCTACCAGGTCTTCCATCCAGATATAGACCAGGCTCAACCCTACTTAGCTTCAGTGGGTGTGCAGGTGACCGCTTCAGGTTGACCACTGCAGGGCTTCTCAAACTTTTTTCCAACCATAGACCCTCTTAGGTAGAAATGTAAATCTCAACAATGGTGACAATCAAAAGTGTCATGCCGCAATGCATGCTGGGAACAACAGTACAAAACTTCCAGCATGCATCACAGCATGAGTAAATTATGCAGCTGAATTGTCCTATTATTTTATTTAATTCTAACTATTTGCTTTTATTTTTGCTGTGGTTTTTGTTCTTTCTTTTAGTAGCTTTTTGTGATGTCCAGAGTTGATCTGATTGTCTGGATATTTTGTTGTCACCATTGTTGAGATTCATACGCTAATTGCTCATATCTGTGTTTGTCAGTGTAATGTACTAGTTTTTGTTAATGGTTTTAACTTCAATTTTCTAGCTGATTTCTGAAATGCATTGTGGTCTAATGTTGCAGTAAAGCAGGGATTGTAATTTAAATGTATTAATGGCACTACACAATTACTACATTCAAATGACATCAGTGATTCAGGCTATTACACGATGATTATAAAATCATCAACTGATCTCGTTTCAGCTTTTTTGCTACTGCAAATGTGTTTGACAAACACACTGTCGCAGCAAGAGAAGCCAAACATTATAAGAGTTAAGAGCGCAACTAATGGAAACACCAATCACCATTATGGTGACTTCAAATGAAACAAACATGAGCGTTAAACTTCTGTTAATTCTCAATAAAAACTTCTGTAGATGAATGACAAAAATAAAGTCAATCTGGTTAGTAATATGTGAAACTGTAGCGCTGTTTGTGGAGTTGTTTAATCCTCCTCTGCTGAGATCTGGAGAGTTTTAATGTGTTCTTTTATCTTCAGTTGATTTCATATAAGGCTGTGGGTGAAGTTAGGCCCCGCCCCGGCCCGCCCACCAATGTCCACATCCCCCTCCCGAATTTCTTTTTACAGTTCAAACTCTGATAATAATAATATATATATATTTATAGATAAAATATATATAAACATACGCAATACAAACACATGACTACTGCTTATAATATATTATAAATAAATGAATTCCACACACATACAAACATATACACTAAAAATGTATAATTAATTATATTACTAATACTTATATTATAAAAATACATAAAATAAAATAGACATATGCAAACATATACAATTAAATCACAAGCATACTAATATTAATTATAAAATAAAATAATATATACACATACAAACATGCAATAAAAATGCATAATTGCTACTAACAATAATAATAATATTTTATATATTATTTATATTATATATTATAAATAAAATAGATATATATTAAAAACATATAATAATAATAATACATAAAATAATATACACATATATAAACATGCAATAAAAATGCACAACTACTACTATTATATAAATAAATAAATACATATTATATATAAATAAAATTATAAATAAATATACAAAAATATAAATTAAAAATGCATAAATAATTATTTTACTAATAATATTACTATAAAAATAAACAAAATATACACATGCAAATATATGCAATAAAAATACAAGTATACTACTAATATAATAATATACAAACACATAAAATAATATACACAAATATATATAAAACATGCAATAAAAATTTAAGTAGTACTACAATTAATAATATATAAATAAATTATATATACAAACATACATTAAAACACATAATAATAATAATAATAATAAATTTTATTTATTTAATCAATGGTAGGCCTATATATTAACACATTTATTATTATTAATTATAAACTATGTAACTAATATTATATTTAATTTAACAATGTGTGTATATTATTGTACAGTGTGAGTGACTGTTGCCACTGGTGACTTCCCAGTCCTGGTCAGCTGTGTCCCTCTCTCTCCCTCCCTCTCCCTGTCTCTCTCTCTCTCTCTCTCTCTACTGTGCTGTGTTGTTGAATTCACCTGCAGCTCTCTGGCTCCTCAGTGAGGGGAACTGACACGCTGTAATTACTCTGTCCAGATGATGCAGTAGAGTCTCCTAATGGACTGACCTGCACATCATGTACATCTGGCTCTGTGATGGCTTTCGCTTGTCTTAAGTGCAAAGACCACAGAGCCAAACACAGCTCCACGAAGCTCTCCACACCACAGATAGAGTAAGTGCTGGATAAACTCCACCGACTCCACATGACCGACGGACAGATCCGGGATTTCGGAACATTTAATGATGATTGACCAGACTTAGTTGATGGACTTCAGGTAAGATCATTTGTTGTACTGTTAAACATTCAGCTTATTACTTTAAAATGTCAAAAGTCCAAATTGTTTAAATAATTCATGTATAATCTTACAAATTTTACATAACTGATAATATATGCTGGACAACTACAGAATTTTTTAAATTATAATTAATTACACACACACACACACACACACACACACAAAAAGTCTTTTTTTTTTTTTTTTTTTTTTGGTTATTTAAAACCACAAACAATGTAGAACCTTAAGCTAACTGTTTAATTAACCTTTCTGATTTTTGTTTCTTTTTAATGCAACAACACGTTTTGCAGAAGTTATATGTTCATGTTGATGTGGGGTTGTGTGTTTATGTTAAACAGCAGATAATAAAAGCAGGGCGCCTCTTTCATAACACAAAACCTGAACATTGCACATCTGTTTATTAGATGACCAGACAATCTGGGCTGAGCAGAGAGATTACTGCCTAAAAAAACATGTCAGGATTAAAAGTGGAAGTCACTGATTTGTCTGAATCAGGGGGTGGGGGGGCTGTAGAGGTGTTATTTGTTGTAATTTTCATCCACTTTTCACCCAGAAACCTCTTCTGAAGTTATTTTTTGCTGTGAAAATGGAGGTAGTGTGAGGTCAAGGCATTACCAATCCATCAAGATAAACAAACTGATTAACCTAAAACACGCGGGAACGTTCTGTGCAGCCGTAATGGTGATGTAATACAGCCGCTTTGCTTTTTCATGCCAAATTACTCTGCATTAATTTTCTAGCCCCTATGGACATGTGCTGATGAGACTATAAAAGATTAGAGATGCTTTATGATTGTTGGCATGATGAAATGACTGGTGGAGATCATAATAAAGCTTGGCTGGTCAACATAGAATGATTGACAGTGTAAAAAAATACAGAAAAATGTAATGCTCTTACAAAAAGTTTTTTTTTAAGTTTTTTTTTAAAGAATTCTGTTATGTTCATCAACGTTGCATTTATTTGATTAAAAATATATTTAAAAAAATTGCAATTTAAAATAACTATTTTCTATGTTAACATATTTTAAAATGCAATTTATTCCTGTGATCAAAGCTGAATTTTCAGCATCATTACTCCAGTCTTCAGTGTCACATGATCCTTCAGAAATCATTCTAATATGCCGATGTGCTGCTCAAGAAACATTTCTTATTATTATCAATGATAAAAACAGTTTGTGAAATCTTGGATTAATAGAAAGTTTGAAATACAATAGTAAGTTTGATCAATTTAATGCATCCTTGCTGAATAAAAGTATTAATTTTTAAAAAGTCCTGTTTCGACTTTTTAGGGACCTACAACAAATGGCTTACTTAAATTTGTTTCTACTTTACACACAGTTTGTGACATAGATAACTAGTGATCAGGAGGCATTACAGTGACACTATACAGTAAGTGACATCAGTGAGATGATGTCTGTGGCTGTGTGAGAGTGATTATGTGCACAGTGACGTCTGTGGCGTGAGCGCATTGTAGTGATGTGCAGGTGACAGTGAGCTCACGCTAACGCTAATGCCAGAGAAACCCCAGCAGCTGCAGCCAAACAAGTGAGCTCATTATGCTCCGCTTCAAAAGGTTAGAGCACCACGAGCACCATGAATTATTCCAACTGATCAAGCCTCCCTCGCTTTCTCAATGTTTAGCCACGAGTCCAAAAAAAGAATCACGATAATGCACTGGACATGTTATGCTAATAACCTGATGATTTAGAAATGTTGCTAAAAGTACTATGGTATCACCAAGGATGGATGGGTGAATGGATGGACATTACCATAATGGTAATACCAATTCTTTGACATAGTTGAAGTATACCATGGTACAGTATATAAATACAGTACTCTTACAGTACATCTGACGCATCACTGTACCATGGTACTGCCACAGTATTTTTAGGCCCTAAACATAAGAAAAAACATATGTAGAGGTGTTGAATGTCCCATTTTTTTAAAGACCAAGCATGAAAAAATACAAAATGCATCATAGCTTGCTGGTTTTTAGTCAAGCACTTTTTAAAGCATATTTATATATGAAAAAAAAAAAAAAAAGCCAGAGGAATCATTCAGGCCAAAGGCATTTATTATTATACTTACTTATGTAACTAATTTTCCATTTATTTTTTCTATTTTCTTGCATATGTGTGCATGTAGATGTATGCACAATTGTACATATATTATGCATTTTGTAAAGCACTTTGTAGTTTTATTATTTTTGGTTTTTCCATTATTTTATATTCTATTAATTTTGTAACATTTTTAAATTTGTAGTATTTAATGTTTATTTTATTATTTAATTTAATTTTATTTTTGTTATTTTATTTTTATTTTATTTATTTTATTTTTTATTTATTTTTTTATTTTATTATTATAATTTTTATATTATTTATTTTTTTAATATAATTATTTATTTAACCTATAATTAAAAGTGAATATCAAGTTAAAAAGTTTTTAAAAATAGCAATAAAAGATGCCAGGTTTATTTATTTTATAATTAGAAAGTTTAATCTTGGTATTAATTAATTTATTAAAAAAATAAAAAAAAATAAAAAGCATGTGATTTCCAAAGGGGAACTGCAAATACAGTTTTTTTTTTTTAAAGTAAAAAAGCCAAACATCTAAAATCATTTAATGCACTTAAATTTGTAAACTTGTTGCTGTGAATGTATTCAACTGCAGTTGTAATGATTTCTGTGTTTCATATTATTCTTTCAACAGCGCTGACCTTTGACCTCCAGCCAATGAGTCCCCATTTCTGACTGGTGAAAGATGGAGAAGCCTGCGTTTCTGCTTTGTGTTTGGTGCGCTACGCTGTAAACAATGGAGGCGTCTGGATTACCTCCGACAGCAGAGCTTAACGAAACTGAACTTAATGAGACATTGACTCATGGCCACCCTATGCATCTGGCTCCCAGCATGCAGTTAGGGAGTATGTCCAACCCACAATCACGTTTACGAGACATGTCGGGGCTCGTCGTCATGGTGACTCTTAATGCAGTGGCACTCTTGGCCAATAGCGGAGTACTCGCCGTAGTAGTGAAAGTGCCCCATCTCCGCAAGTTCAGTTTGGTGTGTCACCTCTGCATCGTGGATTTGCTTTGCGCCGCCCTCCTCATGCCTCTCGGCATCGTCTGCGGCTCGCCCTTCTTCGCCGGTGTCATCTTTTCCGTGCTCGAATGCAGATTGTACATATTCCTCAATGCCTTTCTCATATCTGCCTCTATCTTTACAGTTACTGTGATTAGTATCGAACGCTACTTCTACATCGTGCATCCCATGAGGTACGAGGCTAAAATGACGCCTTGGTTATCCGCAGCCGTGATGGGACTTGTCTGGGTGGCGTCTACTTTGCTAGGACTTGCTACCGTCTTCGGATGGCCCAGTTATGGAAGTAGAAGCTCCATTGCTGCAACACACTGCTCTCTCCATTGGAGCCACAGCGGACATCGACGAGTATTTGCTATTTTATTCTGCACGGTTTGCTTTTGCGTGCCAGCTGCCATTATTATTGCCGTCTATGGGAATGTCTATAAAGTCGCCCACACGGCTGCCCGGGAAAGAGGGCCGATCCCGAGCTGGACGATGGAGACGGTTCATCCGAAGCGTCGGTCCGATTCCGTCAACAGCCAGACCACAATCATCACCACTAGCACGAGCATCCGCAGAAATCCAGTCCCTCGCAGGAAGAAGAGAACACTGGTTGGCGGGAAAGCAGCACTTACTTTAGCCATCATCGTGGGTCAGTTCCTGCTCTGCTGGCTGCCTTACTTTGCCTTCCACCTGCATCTGTCGCTGGGATTCTCCCATAGTACCTCTGAAGAAGCCGAGGGACCGGTCACCTGGCTGGCATATTCGACGTTCGCGGTAAACCCATTTTTTTATGGCCTACTGAACCGTCAGATCAGGGAGGAGCTGTGTAAGATGCTCTTGTGTTGCCGATCAGCCGGCAGGCCAGTGCGGCCCTCGGTGTCGGCCCACGAACGTTCAGGGCAAGAAGACTTTTTTCATTTTCTGCACAGGAACGGTGACAGGGACGGGGTTAGATGCAGCTACCACATGGCTACACAGAGGAGCACGCTGGACCAGACTAGTTTTAGGATACCTGGGCAAATACCAGAAGAGATTACCTAAAATATTCATGAGATTTTCATGACATTGAGGAGTTACTCAAAAACATTCAAATTCTCAAATTTGGAGTCATAATCATTCTTTTTTGTAATGCATTTTTATTACTTTACAAATGATGGTTTTAGCACTTTTCAGCTTTGCTTTAAAGATTCTCCCTGTCTGTTTTCTAAAGTGAAAGTGATGTGTAGCCAAGTGTGGTGTCCCATATTCGGAATTTGTGCTCTGCATTTCACCCATCCAAGTGCACACACACAGCAGTGAGTAGTGAACTCTCACACACCGTGAACACACACACACCAAGAGAAGTGGGCAGCTATTTTTGCACCTGGGGAGTGATTGGGGGTTAGGTGCACCTCAGTTGTGGGTAATAAGAGTGGAAGAGAGCGCTGTTCATTCACTCCCTCACCTACATTTTCCTGCCAGTACTGAGACTCAAACCCACAACCTTTGTGTCACAAGTCAGACTCTCTAACCATTAGACCACAACTGAACACAATGCACGTTATTGATCTTATTGTGAACGATTCATCCATGCCAGGGCTCAACAGTGCGTGAGTTTGACTCGCAGTTGCGCTTAAAATAGCAAAATGTGTTTAGAAGTATTTGTGCAAATAAAACAAAGTCCTCATAAGTTCTTAAAAAAATCAACAAAAATCGGTTTTGTGAAATGTAAGGTCTTAAATATCTTAAATACTATACCAAACATCTTAATGATCATTTTAAGAGATCCTAAATTCTGGGATGGAAAGACAGGAATCATGACACTGCCTAATGTGGTTATTAAACTTCAAAAGGCTACGATTCATTAAATAAATATAAGTGCCATACACGTTTCCAAGTAACCCATACAGCAACATAGTGTGGCCCAGATCTGGCCCACATCTGGTACATGTGGATTACACACGGACCAGATGTGGGCCGGATCTGGGCCGACACTATGTTGCTGTCAGGGAAAAATGCGGCGCTCCAGTTCGGAGCAATTCACAATCAATGAATACTGCGCATTTATGCCCAATGATTGCTTATGATTTACTGTTAATGAATTATGATAATGTTTAATTTATGGTGTTTATATTGTAAAATGTACAAAAGCAAAGCATAGAAACTTCAAAATAAGAGTCCTGAGAAAAAAGTAAAGAAAAATATATATACAGTTAAAAGTAGGCCTATAAATATCTACATACTTATTAAAACATACTTTTTTGTATTGTTATAAATTAAATAATTTTGCTTGTAAATGTCTCCTGTTGTCCCTTTATTAAGAAAAAACACATTATTTGATAAATTTTCATTGCGCCCCTAATGTTTTCTAATGCACTCCTAAATTTTTCACATGTGCTCCTTGGGGAAAACGCATCAAATCCTGTTTTACTTTTTAAAAATCAGTTTTGCCCTCGTAATTTTGAATCAAAACTCAATCTTCTGGTGAAAGAACAGACTTCTCTCTGGTGACGCACGCTACACTTCTCCAATCATTTTGTCCACTTAAACCCCGGCCCTTCCTTACAATCGACTGAAAACTCGCATTCAAATCTGCAAGTTGCATTTTGTTGTAAGACAAATAAATGGTTCACAATAAGATCAGCAACATGCGTTCAGAAAGCAAACAGGGTAAATTTTGATGTCTTTTTGAGTTGACAACATGGCGACAACCAGTGATCAGTAAATGCCTTTAATCCAATCACAACTCTTTCTAGTGGTGACTCCGCCCACATGTTTACAAACACAGAGCTGATAAGGGTTTGATTATGAACAGAAATTACTTATTTGTTGCCTAAACTTTTAATGCCATCAAGCATAACCAACCAGGGTAGATGCCATATTAAATTCACATGCAACATCTGTTGTAAAAATGGTCTCTCACAGACTTCTTGTCATTTGGAAAAATACTGATATAATATATATGGCATCAAAAATATAGCATCAGTCCTGACTAAGGTTTATTAACATATTCAAAATTATTTAAATTAACTAACTTTTTTGAGAGAATAACTTTTTTTCTACTGTATTTCTACTGCAGTATTTGATTTATTTAAAAACTGAGTAACAAATATGACAAAAATAACAAATTGATTCCAAACACCTTTTATATTTATTTATTATTTATAATGCAAAGGAGGACCTTGTCTGTCTGCTGTATTTCTTTTCAAACTGTAGATATCACACATGGGATGAAGTGACAAAGCCAGATTGTTTCGTTGTTCAATATAGACACTTGTCACAGAAAGCTTGACATATACTGATTCAGTTCAGTGCAGCATATGTTGAGTTGTGTTGCATTTACAGCTCATTATTTTGAATGGTGTGCTATATGGAGCCACCCATTACATAATACAATGTATTTATTTGCACTTTCTTTATTTATACAAAACAATGTGACCATTACTGTCTTTTGCTGTCATGGAGATGGATAGAGCTGTATCATGTTTTTATGGGAGGATGGTACTGTACGTAGAACTGCTTTCTTCCATTGTTTATTCAGATGTACATCTTCATGCAGGCTAATTAGTGTACTCTACAGAGTCAACAATGGCCTAAAGTATAAGTCACATCACTATCAGTAACTAATAGTATTTACACATTACCATTCAAAAGTTTGAGATCAGCAAGATTTTTTTTTTTTAAAGAAATTACTTTTTTTTCCAGCAAAGATGCATTAAATTGATCAAAACATCACATTTTACACAAACATATTAAGCAGCTAAACTGTTTTCAGCATTGATAATGATACGAAATGTTTCTTGAGCAGCAAATCAGCATGTTAGAATGATTTCTGAAGGATCATGTGACACTGAAGACTGGAGTAATGATGCTGAAAATTCAGCTTTGACATCACAGGAATAAATTAAATTTGAAAATATATTAAAATGGAAAACAGGTATTTTAAATTGTAATAATATTTCAACAATATTACAGCCTTGGTGAGCAGAAGAGACTTCTTTCAAAATCATAAAAAAAAATCTATTAAAAAAACATTAGTGTATTTCTACTCAGTCTCTTATATTCTTGTTGTCCTAGTGAACTTCTGCCTCTGCATGTTTATGAAAATCCTTTGATTTAGGCCAAACACAGGGTTATACATAGCAAATCTGTTTCAGAGTATTGGTGCAGCTACATATTTAAACAGGCAGAAAGATGATTTTAGCTGAATTTTATGCAGTTTAGATCAGTTCAGCTCTCAGTCTATATCATCTGAAAGAATGTTTCATGTAATTATATCTCCATCATTTTTAGGGACATGTTTTGAATTCTTATGGGCAGATTTGAATGCAGATTAGGCTTAACGGATTAAGCAAACTAAACCAGGGCGGCTGCCAAAAGAATGATTTTAAAAAGCGATAGTCTGACCACACAATCCAAACTGAGCAAAGGTGAACTAGAAAAAATGCCACACACTGTGAGATTAAACAATGATGGTGATTAACATGAGAGCTTTCCAGAATTAAACACCATGAGGACCATGATAGTACAGTACAACCAACCAGAACACCCTGGCAACCACTCACAACTAGAGTGACCACCCGTCCCGCATTTTGCAGGACAGTCCCGAAATTGGGAGATGTCCCGCATCCTGCAAGACTTAAGTAGTGTCCCACATTTCATTTATGTCTGTAATTTCTTTTTGTGTGCGTGCACACGTGTGTGTGGTTCAGGTAAACCTTATGTTATGGGGACAAAATGTCCACAAAAAATGGCAATATCCAAAATCCTTGACCTTGTGGGGACATTTTTTGGTCCACATGAGGAAAACAGCTTATAAATCACACCAAGTGATGTTTTTTGAAAATGTAAAAATGCAGAGTTTTCTGTGAAGGGTATAGGTTTAGGGTAGTTGATGGAATATACAGAATGTAATATACATGGAATATACAGTATAAAAATCCTTATGTCTATGGAATGTCCTCATAAAACATGAAAACCCAATGTGTGTGTGTGTGTGTGTGCAAACAATAAATGACAAAAAGCAGTTTTGCTACTGGATATTACTAGTTCTGTCCAGTGTTATTTTGTGATGCTATAAAGTTTTTTATTGATATTTTGAATTAGTTTTCATTTAAAATTTAGGTAATATTTTAGTCATTTTTTAAATGTCTATATAGTTATTTTAGTACATCAAGACAAGTTAAACTAAATGAAAATGAGAAATATTGCTTTGGTAACTAACTGAAATAAAATAACTTTTTTATAGTTTATTTCAGTTAATGTTTTTTTTTTATTATTCCAAGTGACAAAAACACTCTTTTTATGGTTTTAGTTTTAGTTAGCTATAATAATCCTGGTTCTTTCCTAAATGCTACTTTCTAAATTCTAACTTCTAAATTTTGTATATATTTTGTTAATATTAAAATAAAATATATTTTGTTATATAATAAAATATCATTATTAATATTACATATTTTTACTTCGTTTTCTTGGAAGAGAAAGTCTTTTCAAATACATATCTGCTAAAACTTTATTTTGGCAACTTTAAAGGGTTAGTTCACCCAAAAATGAATATTTGATGTTTATCTGCTTACCCCCAGGGCATCCAAGACTTTGTTTCTTCAGTAGAACAGAAATTATGATTTTTAACTCCAACCGTAGCGGTCTGTCAGTCGTATAATGCATGTCAATGGGAACACTATCTATAAGAGTCAAAAAAAAACATGCACAGACAAATCCAAATTAAACCTTGCGCCTCGTGATGACACATTGATGTCGTAAGACACGAAACGATCGGTTTGTGCGAGAAACCGAACAGTATTTATATCATTTTTTACCTCTAAAACACCACTATGTCCAACTGTCCTGCGCATCCGGTGTGTGAGGTCTGAATGCACTCAGACAGCAACATAGTGTGGCCCAGATCCGGCCCACATCTGGTACATCTGGATTACACATGGACCAGATGTGAGCCGGATCTGGCCCGACACTATGTTGCTGTCAAGTGATATCTCGTGTGTATATGTCTATGAGTGCGAGCAATCACTTCCGGCATCATATATGGTTGGCCTCAAAGCTAACAAGCATGAACTAAAAGCCAAAAAACTCACATACACATTCACAAATAACGTCTAAATAGTTAAATATTACAATCTGTGGACCGAATTTAAAATAGCAATACTACACGCTGATCCAACCAAATCCCGATCAGCGCTCAAAATCAATGCTTCCACTCTATTAAATGTCATTGGGTTCTTGATCCGCAGGTTCTTTTAAGAGCTCTTCTAAGCTTACAACCAGCGGTCTGCATTTGTCCAGTCACTAATGGGGTATTTATAGCAGAAGTATCAGTGGGGGCTGGCATCTTCCCATTGGGGCCTGTTTGGGAATGCCTGCTAGGGCACGGTCACTTTCCTAATATATCCCATATCCCTGTTTCAGCTTCAAGACAGCGCTCCGGCTCTCCATTCACAGTGTATATGTGTGAGAGTGTGTGAAACTGTTTATGCGTGTTTTGATGCTGTTGACGACCCGCTTTATGAACTTACAACCTTCATATTGATGTCGGGCACCATGATGCAGAGTATGGACGCAAAGGAAACTGAGATCGACCTGAGGGATGCAGGGGATGGAGAGGATGACGAGGGACAACAAACGTGGAAGACGCAGCTGGAAACTGTCCTGGAGGAAGAGGAAGAAGAAGATGTGATCTCTACACAGAGTGACACCAGGCCTCTGATCAATGAACGGGACCCAAGACAGATAAATGAGTGTCTTAAGGTAATCACTTTGTGTCCGTCTACAGTATGTCTTTATAGAGTCTGTAGAATGTCACTTTTGATGGTGACAGTGACTGTTGTGGAGCTTTTGACCTGATAGGAATTTTACGATATAGTTAAAGGTGCCCTAGAACCAGTTTTTAAAAGATGTAATATAAGTCTAAGATGTCCCCTGAATGTGTCTGTGAAGTTTCAGCTCAAAATACCCCATGGATTTTTTTAAATTAATTTTTTTAACTGCCTATTTTGGGGCATCATTAACTATGCACCGATTCAGCACGCGGCCCCTTTAAATTGCATACTCACTGTCCCACGAGCTCTCAACTATAATACAGTGCATTTATAAAGTTCACACAGTTAATATAACCCTCAAATGGATCTTTACAAGATGTTCGTCATGCATACTGCATGCATCATGCATGCGTCGGATCATGTGAGTATAGAATTTATTTGGATGTTTACATTTGATTCTGAATGAGTTTGAGGCTGTGCTTCGGGGCTAAAGCTAACATTACACACTGTTGGAGAGATTTATAAAGAATGAAGTTGTGTTTATGAATTATACAGACTGCAAGTGTTTAAAAATGAAAATAACGATGGCTCTCGTCTCCGTGAATACAGTAATAAACAATGGTAACTTTAACCACATTTAACAGTACATTAGCAACATGCTAACGAAACATTTAGAAAGACAATTTACAAATATCACTAAAAATATCATGATATCATGGATCATGTCAGTTCTTATCGCTCCATCTGCCATTTTTCGCTATTGTTCTTGCTTGCTTACCTAGTCTGATGATTCTGCTGTGCACATCCAGACGTTAATACTGCCTTCCCTTGTCTAATGCCTTGAACATGAGCTGGCATATGCAAATATTGGGGGCGTACATATTAATGATCCCGACTGTTACGTAACAGTCAGTGTTATGTTGAGATTCGCCTGTTTTTCAGAGGTCTTTTAAACAAATGAGATTTACACAAAAAGGAGGACGCAATGGTGTTTGAGACTCACTGTATGTCATTTTCATGTACTGAACACTTGTTATTCAACTATGCCAAGGTAAATTCAATTTTTGATTCTAGGCCACCTTTAAATAGTCTTATTTAGGGGTAAAAATAATAATAATAATAATAATAATAATAATAATAATAAATGTAATTCAAAGGGAAAACAAAATAATTTTTCTTAACCCTACAGATAAACAAGACTTATGAAAATAAATCTATCTTGATTTAAGAATCTTTAGATATTTCTAATGGGAAACGAGATAAGACATAAGTAAGAAAATTATTTTTTGCACTGCAACATTTTGATCGATCATATTCCTAAAACCCTTGCATTTAATGACATTTTGGTAGTTAGATTTGGTTAAATTAGATTGAACTCTAACTCTAATCCAAAGTAGAGAACATTGTAGACAACCGCAGCTGGTAGCAGGAGATGGATTAGAAGGACATGTGTGAATATCTTCAATGATGTGGACAATAATAGCAACAGCTTCTTGAATGAGCTGACCAGACTAATAACGCAACTACGAAAGACATGCAGTAGCTTTTGGGCTACTGTGGCATTGTTTATGTTATAAACCATTGCTAATACTAAATTTGCTGATTCGATTTTAAACACTCGATTTAAGAGGTTAGAATACATACCAAAATCGGATGTAGTACAACAAACAGAAATAGGAGGAGACGGACCATTCGTAGAGAAATAAATACACTCTCAATATTGCAGCTGTAACAGTTAGCTGTAGTAATGAAGACCCCGACTTTCATTTTTAAACAGCCAATCAGCTTAGCTCATTTGTTTTAAGACATACATGATGCACATTAGCCTAATATACGCTTAAAAAAGAGCTAAATGTATTATTTATTACCACTGTTGTCAGGTAGTTTAATGTATGTTAGTGAAAATTAGCATAGCCAATATTAGCTTAAAAGCTAATATATTTATATATTTAAATGTAGAATCATGTCTAAAATGCAAAATCAAATCTAAATCATGATTCTATACTACTGTTGTTAGGTTCATTGGTGATTTAATATGTTAGTTAAAGATTAGCCTAGCCAGTGTTAGCTTAGCCAGCTTCGTCTTTCCCTGTTCATAACTGTATTCATACATTTAAATGTAGAATCATGTCTACAATGTAAAATCAAATCTAAATCATGATTTATGACTATTGTTGACAGGTTTATTATTGGTGGTTTAATGTATATTAGTGGAAAAAAAGAGGCTTAGCCAAGATGCTTTGTGTAAAATGCACTGTATTTGAATGTAGTGTTTACTGACTAAAATGAATTAAAGGATTAGTTCACTTTCAAATTAAAATTTCCTGATAATTTACTCACCCCCATGTCATCCAAGATGTTCATGTCTTTCTTTCCTCAGTCGAAAAGAAATTGAGGTTTTTGATGAAAACATTCCAGGATTTTTTGTTGAAGGTCAAAATTACAGATTCATTGCAGCTTCAAAGCGTTCTACACAATCCCAGACGAGGAATAAGTGTCTTATCTAGAGAAACCATCACTCATTTTCTAAAAAAAAATTACAAATTGTATATGTTTTAACAATAAATGCTCATCTTGAACTAGCTCTCTTCTTCTTCTCTATTAGAATTCCAGCAGTATAGACACTGCTAAGTGTATTACTGCCCTCCACAGGTCAAAGTTTGAACTAATTGTTAAATACTTGCACTAGCATATTGTATATGACAATTTAGTTCAAACTTTGACCTGAGGAATTTCAAATAGAGAAGAAGAAGAGATCTAGTTCAAGATGAGCATTTATGGTTAAAACATTGAAAGTGAACTAATCCTTTAAAATAAAACAGCTCTCTGTGGGCATTTTGTAAGACTATTACTATTATTGCAACTATCATTTAAGCAACATACATACTTATTTTAAAGCAGATGAGGGTGAACAAAAGATGCTACTTTCCTAAATTTTCTCTTTGACAGGTTAGTTTTGAGGATGTGATAGCAGAGCCGGCGTCGGTGCGCAGTGGGGATCGGGTGTGGATCTGGAGTCACGCTCTTTTCGAGGTGTCCAGGGCCTGGTTTTACCGTATCATCACGGCTGTGCTGGCTGTTCCAGTGTCCCTCATTGCTGGGATTCTCTTTGCCGTCCTCAGCTTCATTCACATCTGGTATGAGCAGATTACATTTATGCTTTTAATGCAGCGACTACTGCATTCAAACCCATGAACTTGCCGTTGTTAGGAGAGGAATGCACTTTATGGAACACTTTTGGTCTTTCATGCCAAAATCTCCAGCATAATTTCCTGTGTATAGTTATGTAATATACTAAACACAAACTTTATAAAGAATTGTTGGATAAATTTGTTAGCAGGAGTAAGTAGACATTTTTATTAAACTTTTTATTTCAATTAAAGAAATGCTAAGCTTTCACTTTTTACTCTGTTTCAGGTTCTTTACGCCATGTGTGCAGGTTGTCTTGATAAACACCGGGTGGTTGCAAACTTTATGGAGCAGCGTTTTAGACATAATCATCCTACCCTTCTTCCAAAGCGTAGCCAAATGCTGCAGAGGGATTAGTGTTGTTCTCACACGGGAATGAGAAACATTCACTGGAATCTGTTCAATCAATTCAAATGGGAATTCACATTGACCTTTTGGGCAGATGTGTGGCCATCTGACTCCTGGTGCATGTCAAGGGGGACCATGCCCAAAGCTAAGCGGGATGAATGTTAACTTGCTGCCAAAGACTGACAAGAAAAGATATTAGGAAATGCATGAAGGTTGCTTATGTATGAATGTGTTCTTAAAGGGACAGATCACCCAATAATGAAAATTCTGTCATTTACTCACCATCATGTTGTTCAAAACTCATTATCTTTCTTCAGTGGAGCTTTTTTTTAATCACCTTTTATGTTCCATGAAAGAAATAAAGCCATACAAAATGAGGTTGAGTAAATGATGACAGAATATTTGTTTTTCGATTAATTAACCCTGTGTGTTTTATACAGAATTCATCAATGTTTTGTTTTTGTCAAGTAATTTTTTAATTTCCTACCAACGGTGCCATAAAACGTGTTTGCAGCTGGTGCAGGTCGAGAAATCCTGCCTTTTGGCTAATCATTATGGTAAAACATACTGCTATTAACATCTATTGTGTATTCTGATAACCTGTTTTGCATCACATTGAGGACACATTGTGTGTTCTTTGAAGTATTCTCAAGGTAAAAGCCCTTTCATTTGAAAAATAACCAATTGTTCCCACCTATCCAATTAAATGGCTCACTCTTCATATGCTAATTTGAGGCCACTAAAATAATAATTGATTTAGTTATATAATGCTCTCTGCTGTAAACAATCAATCTGCCATAGTAATTTTAGTCAGATTAGCTCCATTCTAGCGCACCCTAGTGTTGGGGAGATCTGATCCATGTGCTTTCCATCTTAAAATATCTTCAAAATGACATTTTAAAGCACATGCAAAAGTTTCTCAAAGTCTTAAAGGGATAGTTCACCCAAAAATGAAAACTGTGTCATCATTTACTCAACTTAAAATCACTCTAAACCTGTATGACTTCCTTCTGTGGAACATTAAAGAATAATGATGACAGAATTTTCATCTCTTTAACCCCAGTAAGACAACTCCAGTAGAGCTGCGTCATGGATCTATAAATAATGGCAATCAAATGTGTGTGTCTGTAACTTGGCAAAGGGAAACAAACATGGCTTGACACATCCCAAGAGAATGTGCAGATGCTAAAAATTGTCTAACATGTATGAAGCTTCATTGGATGTCTAAAATGTTGCATTTAAGTTAAAAAAAAAACAGCTTTTGCAACCATGTACAGAATGTCAACCTTTATTTAGAAAATACAAAGAGATAACTGAAGGTTTTCAGTAAAGGGAGTGTTTGAGTGCGGGTGGATGTACAAACGGTTGGTGGATCAACTAAAAGCGCAAGTGCATAGAAAATCGTAACATTTCACAGTCTGATCCAATATACTTAAAAACAACCAGTGGCACATCTCATAGAACAAAACTGAACTGCAATTCACATTTTTGTGATTCTAATGTTATGTCACTTTTTAATTAAATAAAGAAATGGAGTGGAATGAAATGCCTGTACAAATCATGAACACATTCACATGAAAAAAGTCTTTCCTCATAAATACAGCAAACACCATCTTTCAGCCTTGTAGGATGGTTTAAAAACTCAAAGTTCCCAATATCTCCATGTTCTACCTGGCACTATTGGATATCTAAAAACAATTGTTCAGTCTGAACGAGAACTGAAACAAAGCAAAATATAAACAGGGCTTCAGGGAAGTCAGAAAACCGTGTGTTGAAATAAAGAGAGTCCTTTTTAAACGAGTATAAAGGACCGACTAAAACGTGGAGGAAAGGGTAGTTTATGCCACCTGAATCATCTGGCCCACTGTATCCTCTTCAACTTGATCCTGCTCAGATTTCTGTGAGGAAAAAGCAAGATAAATAAAGATCATGAAAATTTCATCAATATGATGTGCTATTTGGGGATGACTGGTGTTGAGTGAACTCTTACCTGTTTGAACCATGAGAATTTTCAGCTAGTGTCTGATATATACAAAATATTAGTGATTGACTCAACTCTAAAATACATTTTAAACCAGTTATGGAGATTTATTCATCAATTATTGAGCCTAAAAATATATTACATTTTATATTGAAGAATTTGCAATGTGAAAAAACTGCATTACTAACAAAGTATAAATCAAGAACAATGGTTTATTTGCATAAAAAGGGCATATATCATCAAGTAACAAACATAACTGCAATATAAATGCAAACAAGAGCCCACATACAGCCCCGCTGTAAGAAACATAAAATGGCAAAAGCGATAAAGCCACAGCTCTGGGCAAAGACAGAAGAGCATTGAAGGGTGCAAGCCAAGCCATACATCACAAATGAAAACAGATCATTTTGAATGACTATTCATATCAGCAAGATGGTAAAAAGGACAAATAAACACAGCTTAATACATCTCAGCATCCAGTGAGTTTCACAAGCAGTTTACAGCATGGAAGGACAAACGGCAGAAATGCAGACAGAACAAAGACGTCAAGGTTGAAGATTTCCCTTTGAAGTAGCAGTTAGACATTTAAGACAAGAAACCTTTAACATTGACAGGGTAAAATGTGCCAATCACCCATGTTTACAGCTGAAGCTTTTTGGAAGAAGCCATTTTAAATTAGCAGAGCTCAAACATAACCTCTTTAGGCTGCACACTAAGATATGCAGCAAAATAATGAAATTATTAAATGAATTAAAAAAAAAAAAAAAAAAAAGCTACAAGGAAGCATAGCCGTTACAAACATGGGGACTGAGCTGTACATTGTATTTGCTCATACTATACACTAGAACATATATACTAAGATCTTAGTATGCATGTTCAATTTAACTAGTTGGAAATGTCAATCAACTCACAGACAGAGACAGTTCGGACATGAGTGTGTCACAGACGCATGAGGTAGCTCAGGCACAGAGCTGCAGCGTATGGATGATCTAAGTTAAATTAGGCGTATACATTGAGTTCAGTCTCTCGGGTGGGACACGGGCTGGGATTGGATAGTTTACCCCAGAGGCGGGGCAGAGGTGGCTGGCCAATGAGAGCTGAGCTCAAGCCCCTCGCTCACCTTAAGGGCCTGCATGGCCATTTCTTCTTTTTCCTTCGGGGAAAAGAAACGTCCACCGTCTCCACGCTTCCTGGCCATGGCGTGACGATGACGGGACTCGTGCAGGTATTTCTGGAAGGGGACGGTAAAGAAAACATATTGAATAAATGGTCGCGGTACAGGATTATTCGCTTACATGCTGTGTTAAACAGAAAACTGTCAAATATTATTTAATAAAGTCAATGAAATGATTATTAATAAAATACAGAAAATGAATAATCAGAGCTGCTTTGCTGTTCTTAATGACGAAGATAATTGCAACAGTTAAATAGATATGTAAGACTGATGCCAGAGTGCCTGGACCAAGAAAGGGCTACTCTTTGAGAAAACAAAGGAAATTAACATTTGAACTCTCTCTTGCAAAATTAGCATCCCCACCCAAGATGCAATCACACTGAGTCAATCACACCTCCCTTAATCTACATTTCCTTTCCTTTACCTCCTCTTCCCCCATCTCTTCTCTCTACATGCAGAGATATTAGTATTAACATTTCACTATTATATATAGGAATATTAAACATCAAATGCTCAGAAACAGAATGTCAGGTATGCACTCTGTTTCTGAGCATTTGATGTTTAATATTCCTATATATAATAGTGAAATATTAATACTAATATCACTTTATATAGTGCTATAATTTAAAGAAAATGTAAGAAGTTTTAAGATGAAGCATGTAGGTTTAGCTTGTAAATAGACAAAAAAATTACATAAAAATGATATTATATTTAAAGAAAATAAAAAGAGATATATATTATAATTTGTGTATATGCCAAATGTTATTTTTAATAAATGAAATTGTAATTTATAAAGTACCAAAAATGAATAATCAGAACTGCTTTGTTCTTTTGTACTTGTTTTATCACCTTAAAAACACCAATCACTTTTCAGTATGGAAATTAAATTAAATATATAATGAGTCATATATATTATATTGGTCACTGCAGATAAAGCATTGTTGCAGTAAAATTATACATACTCTTCTCTCTTTGGGTATTTTGCCCTCAGCCTCTAGTTTGGCACGGGCTTGTCTCCTTTTGAGAATCCGG
This sequence comes from Megalobrama amblycephala, assembly GCF_018812025.1. NCBI lineage: Eukaryota > Metazoa > Chordata > Actinopteri > Cypriniformes > Xenocyprididae > Megalobrama > Megalobrama amblycephala. The sequence goes on from NC_063064.1 coordinate 26,969,650, forward strand.
TGGTACTGTTTAGCGTTGACGTACAGAGGTTCCTCCTCCAGCATCTCTGCTCCAGGAAGAGGAATGCGCTGCATTGTGGGAACTGACCCGCCACCCCCTGGGACCATCTGATTCAATTATAAACACATACACAAGTCTTAGGAAATATGGATTAAATAGATCATCTGTATAGGTTATAGATAAAAGTGACCAGAAATGCTCACCATGACCATTCCTCCAGCATTGACCATGTTTCCTGCCATGGGAAGAGTGACCGTGACTGTGCCCTGACCGGTGTTAGTGGTGTTTGTGTTGGATCCAGCTGAGACTAACTGAGCTCCTGCTAAAGATGCAGCTGGAATGGTGATCATTCCTGGATGGAAAAAATTGCATATCATAACTAACGCTTAAATCCTCAAAAGTGCTTGGTAAGTGTTTTGCAGTGGAATAGCAGTGTTACCTTGCTGCAGGATGGTCCCATCTGCATTAACAGGCTGGTAAACGATGGTCTGTCCTTCAGCGGTTTGTGCCACCTGCTGACCCTGTACAGTGATCTGCTGCTGACCCTAAGAATATACAAAGGATGAATGTTTATTTACCTGCAGCTTGTATTTAACTGCAAGAGAGTAGCTTCTAGCAGGTGAGACTTTATATTTGTTCAAATATGTGTCAAAATGAAGTTAGCAAACCTGGAAAGGATCGTAGGATACCTGGTTCTGTCCTGCAGTGACCGCAGTCTGTGGCTGTTGAATGATGATCTGTTGGGTCTGTCCCTGCTGACCCTGTAGCTGTAATGTCTGTCCACCAGGAAGCTGGATCTGACTGGGTTGTACCAACTGAATCTGTGCCAAATTTAGCAATTTCATTACAATTACATCCACAATATCTTGATGGAACACTATACTGCTGTGGCTCTCAAAGTTTCTGACTCCATGCCCACAACTATTTTTATAGGCTGCATGACTTTTCCCAGTTGTTACTGATTTACTGGATAAGACTATTTTTTTAAAATTCTTTACTCACAATTTATAGCTGATAAAATGTTTTAGAGCTTGTCATAAATGTATATTCATTATAAAAATGCCCATAGAGTTAAAAATGTTGCTAATTTACATGTTTTTCCAGGTCTAGAAATCACACTATTAAAATAAGGCTTCCTGAACCACTGCTATATAACACTACCAAAGTAACAATAAACAGAGAAGTTAAATAAGTTGGTGAAAATGTTGTATTTTTAAACAGCAATTGTGTGTAAAATTAGCTCCACCCACCTGCTGCAGCCCCTGTGTACCAGATACTGGTACTTGCATGATGGTTTGACCTTGTCCTCCTGTCATGGCCTGTACCATTATGGGCTGCCCAGAGGAAGTGATGAGCTGACCCCCGCTGACTTGTACCATAAGAGGCTGCCCTTGGACCTTAGAAGAGGATGCATGCAAAAAAATCATTCATTTTATGTAAACTTTAAGATAATTTACCTGAGGTTAACACAGAATTGCATTACTTTGAAAGACCATTTCCACCACAAAAGAAAAAAAAAAAAATCATGCTCTGGCAAGTCATAATTATGACATTAAAAGTTGAAATTATGATATACTAAGTTAAATTGACTTAAAAAGTCAAAATTATGACATACTAAATCGAAATTATGACTTAAAAGTTAATTACAAGATAAAAAGTCTAAATGTCATAATTTTAATAATCCTTTCTCATAATCTTTTTACGTCAGAATTTTGACCGACTATGTCGTAATTTTGACTTTTTAGTCTTATAATTTCAATTATTTAAATCCTAATAAAGTCATAACTTCAACTCATAATTTAGACTTTTTAAGTCATAATTTAGTTCATAATTTTTAATCTCAATTTCTACTTTTTGTCATAATTATGACAAGTAATAATCTTGACTTTTTACATAATTTTGACATTTTAATCTTATAAATTCAACTTTTTATATCATAATGTCGATTTTTTAAGTCAATTGCGACTGTCATAATTTCAATTTTTTAAGTCATAATTTAGATTTTTTTAATCTATCTCATAATTATGACATCATAATTGACTTGTAAAATGTCTTGTCAAATGTCGACTTTTTACGTCATAATTCTGACATTTTAATCTCATAATTTCGATTTTTTAAATCATAATTTCAAATTTTTAAGTCAAAATTGCGACTTTTTAAGTCATAATTATGACAGTATGTCATAATTTTGAGTTTTCATCTCATGATGATGACTGTCATAATTTCTAATTTTTTGTCATAATTGCGACTTTTTAAGTCATAATGTGGACTTCATCTCATAATTACGATTTAGTATGTCATAATTGACTTTTTATCTCATAATTTCAACATAAAAAAAATCATAATTTCAACTTTTTAAGTCAAAATTGCGACTTTTTAAGTCATAATTATGACTGTCATAATTTTGAGTTTTCATCTCATGATGATGACTGTCATAATTTCTAATTTTTGTCATAATTGCGACCTTTTAAGTCATAACTTTGACTTCTCATCTCATAATTACGATTTCGTATGTCATAATTTTGACTTTTTATCTCATAATTTCAACTTTTTGTGTCATAATTATGACTTACCAGAGCATGATTTTTTTTCTTTTGTGGCAGAAATGGGCTTCTATACATTACAGGCATTATTAATATGAAATATTTCAGTTTGTAAATGCTTATTTTATTATGACATTATGATATACATCGAGACAATGCAAAACACAGATGCATGCAAGAAAATGCAGTGCATGTGAATGTCAGAAATGCAAAAAATTGGTGGAGCAGCTGTTTTAAAATTTTTATAATGCAGTTTGCAAAACAAAGCATGCTAAAACATGTGGGTGTCCTTTGGACACTGAAATTCTTGTTGTAAGTCATAGTGAGTGATAAACTTAAACTGAGACAGATGCAAAAAGCACACAGGTCACAGATATCTGATATTTTAACATTCGACTCAGATCAGAGGCAATGTGAGTTGAAATTGCATGCATGGAGATTTGGAGACAGCAGAGGGGCTCAGAGAGCCAACCACTACCTGAAGAACCTGCTGGGCTGCAGTCTGGCCTACCTGAGGCTCAGTCTGCAACTGCACCGCAGTCACTGTGCCCTGAGCCAGAGATAAGGGACCGTCACCATACTACAAACTGACTAACGTGACTTGCAGATTAGTAAAAACACACACAAAAACTTTCCTTCTATGGTTTTATGCCACACTGAGATGCTTTATCACTACATTTTATTGCATCTCCGAAATACAGACTTCAATACAGTACTGCATTATCAGATACTGCCTGTAAATTTAACACATTACCTGTTGTTGGATCTGTCCACTGCTGGTCTGCACCACTATCTGCTCTCCACTAGTTGTCGTTGTGGTGGTGTACTGCTCCATGTTTGCTGTCTGACTTCTGTGGGCTGAGCGATGAGATGAAACTTAAGTCTGAAAAATAGCAACAACATGTTGTTGCATAAATCTGATCTCTTATGCAACAGTACATGCATCTGATGAAAGAAGCTTAAAAGATGATGCTTGACAGAATTGCTGGATTATAACATACATCATTTTAGTATTGAGTCAGCTCTTTATTATGTTAATCATCAACTTAACATCAGCAAATAATAATAATAAAAAAATATATATATTAAATGAATTCCCTGTATTGTTACCTTTGCATATTTATTGTTTAAATTACTAGACATATTTAACTGCAAGTTATTCAAATATTTTCATCATTTTAGGCTTGCAGCATAATGGTTTTCTTTTAAATACTTTGGAGTACCATATAAATGGAACACAAATGTAATCAAGATATATATCAAAATAATACCATTTGACACCACAGCTGTATCATGGTACTAACAGTATATTTTTATGAGAGCTCAAGATATAAACACTTTCTCCCTGCGAAATATGAAACATGCATAAAAAACAAGAAAACCTAGACATTATAATTTTCTGTAGGAACCTTTGTTGTTGTGATTATTATAGTGTGATATTCATCTCTTAATTAAGTTTTTGTAAGCTTAAAAAAAGATTATTAGGCCTAAATTAGAAAAAAGCTGTAAGGAATGGGACTCTGTTTTCTGTTAATGAAAAACATTTTTCATATTTTTCAATTTGATACCGTTTTCATTCTTTTTAAACTGAGAAGCAAAAAGAAAAATGTTCATAATCAGATGTTATTCTGCACATTAAATATATGCAAATCTTATCCTATTTACATGACTGAAATATAAATGCTATGCTAAATGACATTACATATTGTTGTTGACCTTGTAGATTTGCTACAGTCATGTAAATAAAATACAGGAAACGACAAGAATTTTCTCTATTACTCAAATTACAAAGAAAAACACTGTTTTTGGTTTCGGTGCTACAGTTTCTATTATCATTAACGTTAAATTGATCGGTTCTTCAGTTTCACCCGTCGAGTCTTTGTATCGTCACAGACGCTTTTGTTATGTTACAACATTCATGTTTCTCACAAACGAAACCCCTTTTTATTTTAAACAGCACATTTTAAACATGACTACTCAATACTGACGTGTTTATAGGGTGTTAATAAAATATGGTGGCTTGTTTCTCTTTGTCTAACATTGCTGGCGCTGCGTTAGCACATCGCTCTCCATGTTATCATACACGAGCGTATGTTTTCTGCGAAAACCAATGATTAAAGCCAAACAAATACTAACACGTATTAACCCTATTTTGGTTGTTTATAACCAATACATCAACCAACTGCCTCCAATCGACATTTTAGACAGTGAGAAAGTCAGAAAATATATAACAAAGCCAGGCGCAAAACTGGGCCTATTTGAGACGCCAGCGCTGCTTAACGGAAAAACAACGAAAATAAACTATTTCTCGACATTGTTTTATCGTTTTAACCACATAATTAGAGACATACACGTGCATGCCGTCCACAGAGTGGACCTTGACATACACAATCCGCACTATTCCTGTTTATAATGATTTTAGTCATTTGGTTGGTCGGTCACACACCAATCCCCAGCTAACCGACCGAGTCCCGTCCCCTCCCAGCAGCCGCGCTCACTCACCGTCTTCGCCGCCGCCCGATGCACCTCTGATTGGCTCCGATAGTAGCGCCTGGAGCCCAATCACACGACGCGTCTCGCTCAGGAGCCAAAATGGCGCTCTAGGAAAAAAACCGCGATGTAGCTCAAACGCCCCTCCTACAAGACAGACCACGCCCCCTCTCTACCCCTGCATATCTCTGACAGATGAAGAAATGTGAATTATGCAATGAGAAAGAATCATTGCGCATAATAAATAAAATACTTACATACATGTAAGAATACAGCTAGTACATAAAAAATAAACAAGTTAAAAATAAATAAGTTAAATAAACAATTAGAGAAATAAATGAATAAGTAATTTAATAAAAAAAAAAAAAAATCAGTGAATTCAGGACTATTTTTAATATTTATTTAATTTGATTATCATTTGAATTTCTAAATTGATTGAATGATCCATTACAAAAAAGCTCATTATATATATATATATATATATATATATATATATATATATATATATATGTGTGTGTGTGTGTGTGTGTGTGTATGAACTGTGATCAAAAATAAATAGGACCAAACGTTTGTGTCTCGTTATTCTATTAATAACTACCTATTGATTTTGCATTTCTATCTGAAATGAAGAATTATTAAATATCTAAGATATCTAATACTTCAAATCTCAAGGTTAAATCAGATTTTTTTTGTAAAAATGTTTCTGAAACAGTTGCCAAAAATAGTATATAGCTATATAACAAATAACAAACAAAAAAAGCTTTTCAAAACATCCCCCCCCTCTGTTTTTTTCACAAATCGCACCCTGTATATATATATATATATATCAGCTTTAGTCCCACATAATATATGTTTTTTTATTTTTATTTCATGATTTCATTTAGCTTTCTCTCTCTCTGGAAAACATGAAATGGTAAAAGCAAGAAAACCTAGCCATTATGCTTTCCGTAGCAAACTTTCCTATGCTATTAATATAGTGTTGTTATGCATTTCTCAATAATCATACTGTTTTGGGTCTTCAGGTTATTTTTTTAAATACTTACATAAAATAAATAGGACAAATATTATGGAATATTGGTGTCTTTGTTAATGTTAAATATTTTCTTATTTTATATACGGAAGAAAATTCTGTTTACAATCCGGCACATGAAATGCATGCAGCTCTCGTTCTGTTTACACAATTGAAAATACAAATCCTGTGCTGAATGACATTAGCCAACTGCTGTTTATTGACCTTGTAAGTTTCTCGGTAAAAAGGAAAGTAGGAAACATTAGGCTACAGGCTGTACAATATCCAACTTTAAGGATGTTTATGTACCCTTGTACAAGAAAAAAAATAAAAGTACTTTTAATAAAAGAGACACAAAACACCTTTTAAAGTCTTTGTGAATTCGGTTCACCTTGGTGCATCAGGGTCAAGAACCCATTTGATTCAAGTCAATAAGCATGGACTTCAAAAAGATTTCTTTTTATTGTTCTCGGCAGTCACATTTAATGGTACAGCATTTTACACTTTGACTTATGAAAAGCCATGTTCATCTCAAACTTGAGGACCCTTCTTTCAACATGCAAACTCATCAATGAAATGTGTGGTCCACTGTGATCTATAACCCCTGAGGTATCTATTTAATTACCTGTGCAGAAAAAAAAAAAAACACTCAAATCTTAATCAGCGTACTGACTACAAATTAGCTTATTTATGAGTTGACAGTCAATACAGTCCAAAAATATACATTTTCATATTTGATTAGGCTGCTAATTAGATGCATTTAATATCGTTGACATCCCAATTAAGGATGAGTTGCTGTTCTGAAAAAATAAACATTTAATGTCATAGATAACATTAAACATTTTGTCTTTTTATTGAATATACAACTATTGCTGACTTAGTAATGAGGAATCAGACTATTATGTATAATGCACTTATTCTTTTTGACTCATTATGTATTAAGATGATTGAAAACCACGCAATGTGCTTTTTCTCAAATCTTTTTTTTTGCATCAAATGACAGAGAATGGCATTGGTAATACTGAATCGAAAGAAAAAATTATCATTATTCGTGCATAGAAGATACGCAAAGTGCAAAGTGTATCTAAGCACACAGCAATGGCAGGGAACCAGACAGACGGCAAAATGAGATTTGATTTATAGAATGACTAAAGTTTGGCTAAACTAGTTTCTCAAAGATCCAAACTGTAATCTCCAGGGTGTTAGTATAATGAAGTCTAAAAAACAAGTCTCAATGTATGTCTATGGTCTAATATTACCTTTAAACACTTTCATCCGGATTTGCTCACACAACAACTCTGGAATTAATGAGCAGGCTATTTTCCGAAGATCTTTCTATTTTTACATTTTTACAAAAAACAAACAAACAGACTTCTTCAACGAGACTTCAAATACGCAAAATAAAGAACAAAGCTGAAAATCCTTTGGTGAAGTTAAATACCTGATGCAGGAAACCAGCAATGAAAAAATAAGCACTTACATAAGTTTAAAGCAAGCTTCAAAACTCATGTCTGTGTGTCTGTTGTATGTGTGTCAACTTGAAATATATGGCAACAAAATCACATCAAATCCTCTCTCTTTCAGTGGTGGATTAGAAAGCTCTTTTGGAAGAAGCATTTGCAGGTTTTTCTCTGTTCCTGTCCTTGTAGTCAAATCCTGCTGGGCTGAACGCTGAATATTTGTCCCCAAGTAGCCATAAACAAATGGATTAGGCAAGAACGTGTGTCATTATCTGGTAGGTGCTAGAACGCAGATACACACACATGGAGGGTCATGGGAAGGATAGGCATTGTGGTTTCTCTCTTAGAATTTGATACAGTCTTATGATGATCCATGTGTCTTGTCACTCAAGAAGGTCCTACAGATGTAAAAAAAAATACGACAGGATTAATTCAATGACTTTGCTGAAATTAAATATTGTGTGTTTAGCAGTGAGGTGAAGTTTGTACCTCATCTGAATCATCATGGTAGTGCGTCTTGCCAACCTCCAGTGTGTCCAGGTCATCCACACCCTCGATACCGTTAGCTTCAGCGTGCTGCTGTAATACGGAGTACCTGTGAACCAGGAACCTATTGGAGACATCAAAAAAAGGCTGTGACACAGATACTGTATATATGAACAAAATGCTAATTGATGCATAAGAAATCAAAAATAAATGAAGACATCGCTCATTTGTACTGCACGATACATATTCATATAATAATAACAACACAAATAAACATCAATTAAAAAATATAACCATTTTAAAATGTAAAAAAAACAGTTTGTGTTCTGCTGTGTGTGATGTTTAGGAAAATGTGGGCACAAACCTTCCTCCACAGACATATTTTTTTATGAAAATAACCCCAGCAACGGCACTGATCAACAGGACAGCGATGACCACAGCGATTATAGGAGCTGAATTGAATGAATGTTCCTCTGTCTGAGAAATGCATAATGGGAAAGATTTTTTTGTGTAGCTTTTTTTCAAACAAGCATAACGAAATTCTCAGTTTCGTGGTGTAAATGTTTTCTATTTCATCAAATTTGAAATATTTCAAAAATGCATCAAAAATCCATCAAGTTTCCACAAAAATATTAAGCAGCACACGTTTTCAACATTGATAATAAGAAATGTTTCTTGAGCATCAAATCAGCATATTAGAATGATTTCTGAAGGATCATGTGACACAGAAGACTGGAGTAATGATGCTGAAAATTCAGCTTTGCATCACAGGAATAAATTACATAAAAATAACATATAAAAATTAGTTTTTAAAAATATTTCACAAATATGTTTTTACTATATTTCCGATCAGACAAATGCAAAAAGAAATAGATTTCAAATTATCTATATGTATATGTATATGTATATGTATAATAATGTGCATTATGTTAATAAAATAAAAACATACCGGTAGCTCTGACCTCAGCAAGTTACTGACGCATTTCTTACTCAGATCGATCTCTTTTCGCTCTGGAATTATTCCTCCTTCACAGTGATCCCCGGGAATTTTCCGGTAACTACGGTCATAGAAAGTTAACACTTTGGGATATGTTTTCTAAACGTCTCAAGTAGTGCTGTCAAATCGATTAATCGCGATTAATCGCATCTAACATAAATGTTTGTGTTTACATAATGTGTGTGTGTGTGTGTATATATATATATATATATATATATATATATATATATATATATATATACACACCCACATATTATGTAAACAAACTTTTATGTTAGATGCGATTAATCGATTTGACAGCACTACTTACAAGACATGCAGCATTTAAATAATTATTTGAAAAAACATTCACTGATATTCAAACATTTATAATGTGAATCAGTTCAGTCAATCAGGCTAAAACATTAGCTAGGACAGCAATGTAAAAAAAAAAAAGAAAGAAAAAAAAGCTGCTGAACACTACAATACAACTCCCGTGACTTTGGAAATAGAGAGTGATTTGTTACCCGCTGGTCTGAAGCTGCTCTTTGCGTCCGTGCAGGCAGATCTCCAGTGAATGGCCAATAAGGTCAGGCTGCTCCACACACACAGAGCTGTTTTCCGCATGGTAGAACCCAAAGTCACTGTAGGAAAAGAACAACAAGGATTGGAATCACAGACTGAATGTACATCATGAATAGTATAAATGACTCACATTGTACTTTGAGTGTATTTGATAAGTTTGAATATGTTTGTACCACTGAAAGTCAGTTAGGGAGCAGACACATGTTGTGGGCTCCATGGTCACCATGTAATTCCGTCCGTTCCAACAGACTGAGTCCTTTCGCAACCGTAAAAACCTTTCCTTGTATCCCAGTATGCATCCGTCATTGGGGTCGCTATTATTGCTTGAGTGAGCGAGCCACTCTATGTAGTCATTATCCTGGCCTGCAGAATGAGTATTTGGTCATTTCAGGGCAATGTTTACACATTTTAAGAAGCTAATAGATGTGTGCATACCATAATGGTAAACGATGGGATTCTATATATTTGTATAGTAGTTTATATAATGCTTTTTTGAAATATAGGCCACTCACAGTCTCTAGAAAGCAACTGCCTGAAGTCGACTGTGACAGAAACCCAGTACTGATTCAGGATGGTTTCTCTGTAGCCCCACAGGCTGACATTCATGGAGCGGGCACCAGGTTCTGATGCCAGGCCAGTGAAGTATATTGGCTCATCAGTGAAATTATATACATGCCAACACTGACCTTCATCAGTGGAAAATCTAGTGAAAAAAAAAAAAAAAAAAAAAAGTATACATATATATTTACATATTACTTTTACATAATTTTTTTTATTGTTAATTTATTACTAAATCAATTACATTTTAGACTATTTTCCAGACAAAACCACTTAAGTAAACAGGGCATCACTAGTGTTTCATTTGTTATAACTTTGGATCATTTATCTCACATGCTGAGGTCAAATCACTATAAACATACAGTAATGTTAAACAGAAAGCTCACTTGATCTGTGATATGGGGTGTGAGGGGTTGTGCTCCACCGCTACCAGCAGTCCTCCTGAATCCAGAACGGCATAGTGATGGGGGCCTTTTAATGCCCGAAACCATGTGTAACCTCCGTCATCTGACACGTACACGTCTGGAGAAAGCACAGAAACTGCACCTCCCACACTCCCTGGTGAAAGAGCAGATTGAAAAGAGACGTGAGTCACAGAAATGCAGCGTGAAACAGTAAAACAATCCTAAAATATATATATAATTACTTAAATTACAGAAATTAAAAATGATGGAGTTTGGGGGATTAGCTATACTAAAATCACAGTCGTTTTTTTTTTTTTTTTTTGTATAAGCATAAAACAAAATAAATAAAATAAAGATGGTTATAAAAAAGGTTTACACTGAATGTGAGTCAGTGATAGTTCTGCCTTCTAGAAAGACATGTGATGCAGAATGTGGGCAGTAATCACCATGTGCCAGGATAAGTCCCACTGCATTTGGCTCTGAGAGGGGCTGCATGGGCACGTTCAGTTTCATAGAGATGCTGTAGGACGCGTGAATATGCAGACTACACTGCAGAAGAAAGAGATGCATATGAGATTAACATGAAATCACACACACACTGCAGTTTTGCATGATTTGAATATGAAGAACATGCCCACAACAGAAGAGGCAACTTTAAAGAATTACTGCGGTTTCACAATGCCAAGTATTTTAGCTCAGAGAAAGCTCTTAGAAATGTACTATTTTAAGCTCTTAGAAAGATCTTAACAACAATAATAATGACTCTGATGCAACAAATTCTGGACATGTGTTATATTGCCAATCTATCCTTTTATGGCCAAAGAGACCAAGGGCCAGATTTACTAAACAGGGCAAACTAGCGTGAGAGCGTAATTCTAAAAAAGCATAGATGGGAGTGGAAAGTTCTGCGCGTAATCTACTGACAAATTAAAGAACACAGACGCAGCCGGATCATTTCCATAATGACCAACGCAATCTACCAAGAGCAATGCAAATTAGTGTATGGTTTAAGACATGCTTTTTTTGGGCGGTAAATAATGCCGCAAATACCAGTACAGTGACTAGCGCAAACCTTAGTAAATCACCTTGATTCATTTAAATACTCTCCTCCCATACATTTTGCGTCTGAAACTCCTACAAATGCATAAGCAATAGAGTCAGTCGCAATAATAACCCTGCAAGCCGTTACTAAATCTGGCCCCAAATGTTTGCTAGTTTTGTGCTTTTGTCCTTAAAGGGTTAGTTCACCCAAAATTGAAAATTATGTCATTAATGACTCACCCTCATGTCGTTCCAAACCTGTAAGACCTCCTTTCATCTTCGGAACACAGTTTAAGATATTTTAGATTTAGAGCTTTCTGTCCCTCCATTGAAAATGTATGTACGGTATACTGTCCATGTCCAGAAAGGTAATAAAAACATCATCAAAGTAGTCCATGTGACATCAGTGGGTTAGTTAGAATTTTTTGAAGCATCGAAAATATATTTTGGCCCAAAAATAACAAAAACTACGACTTTATTCAGCATTGTCTTCTCTTCCGGGTCTGTTGTATATCCGCTTTCACTCCACAGTGACGCTGCTTCTTCTTCTTCTATGGCGGTTGGCATCCAGCTTATTGGTGCATTACCGCCCCCTTCTGCTCTGGACAGTGACGCGATTAGGACATCCGCGACATGCACACCTACGCACCATTTTAAAAAATATAGCAATACCAAAATACAAACAATGTAGAATAGCTTGAATACAGCGTGCGTCTCCCTCTGTAAACGAAGCTCGGGCGCACTACATAACACATCATCAGCATCACTGTCCAGAGTAGAAGGGGGCGGTAATGCACCAATAAGCTGGATGCCAATCGCCGTAAAACAGAAACGAAGAAGAAGAAGAAGCAGCGTCACTGTGGAGTGAAAGCGGATATACAACGGACCCGGAAGAGAAGACAATGCTGAATAAAGTCGTAGTTTTTGTTATTTTTGGACCAAAATGTATTTTAGATGCTTTAAAAACTTCTAACTAACCCACTGATGTCACATGGACTACTTTGATGATGTTTTTATTACCTTTCTGGACATGGACAGTCTACCGTACACATTTTCAATGGAAGGACAGAAAGCTCTCGGACTAAATCTAAAATATCTTAAACTGTGTTACGAAGATGAACGACATGAGGGTGAGTCATTATTGACATAATTTTCATTTTTGGGTGAACTAACCCTTAAATGTTTACACAAAATAAACACAATATGAAAGTCTGTATTTATCAGCACATGTCCAAGACTGATGGATTTTCTTTTATAGCTATGAACATATTACATTGCAAATCTCCCTGGAGGAACTGCCTAGCTCAAGGACATAATAATAATTGCTTGCTAGTTGTTTTTTAAAGGGAACAAACCAGAAACCTTCTGATTACTAGCTCTGCTATACCACTTCTCCATGATTTATGCAAGTTCAGATTGTGGCTGTGCTGTTTTTATGTGTGGCCCTCACTTTGTCTGGGTGTTCGGTTGTGGAGTCACACACTCCGTTCCAGGGCTTCTGCAGTGGTCGCCACCCTCCACCTTGATTAAATGTGATCACTGACTGCACAGAGCCATCTGAAGAGGGAAGATACACATCAGCAAATATGAGATTTGTATAAATGTGTTGTTATGAATGCAGTCACAGCCTTACCCACGGCGAGCACACTGGTCATATATACGCCCCTCAGAGAGGTGATGTTGGTGAAGTCGGTGTCTCCGCCCGTAGTGGTGTACAAATGGCGTTCCAGAGACTTGGAAAACACTGTACCTCGGTCATCAGACACATATATGGTACCAACACCTGAGTCTGATTGAGTAAAAACAATTGTTAGTACCCAGGTTCTGATGTCATGGTTATGTGATGGAATTTTTAATTAATCATAACTAACATTAATTTTTCTTGCAATAATAATATTTATATGCTTTTGAAACCTAAATGTCTCAAACGTTGGGCCAAAGACAGTGCATGTCTGAATCATATCTTAATATAACAAAAGGAGAAATGAAACGTAGGGACAGCTAAATATAGGGGCTTTCGCACCAGAGGAACCTTTTCATAGTTCCTAAAACTATTGGCTGAAGTACCCGGATTTTCCCATGTTCGCACCGCAGGAACTAGGAACTCCTTTTGGGGGAACTAAAGGGGCTTTTGCACCAAATAATTCAAGGAACTCAGTTATAGGAACTATAGCCACTAGGACAGTTCCCAGAGAACTAATTTCTCCCCCGGGCCATGTTCCTGGTTGCATTCGCACTGGGAATAGAAGCGACCGACAGCGGCGTCTTTAAGCATGCAAACGCTAAAAACTGGTGGATGGAGGATGCCGTGATCAGAGCTGTGTTTGTTGTGTGTCGTGGGCTTCAGAGTTCCCTATTCCCGGTGCGAATGCAACCAGGAACATGGCCCAGTAGTGGCTAGTTCTTATAACTGAGTTCCTAGAACTATTCGGTGCAAAAGCACCTTAAAATAGCCCCATGACATTTTGAGTAATCAACAAACTAATAAATCCATGATTTGGGGAGATCTAAATTTGTTTTTACTTAGTAACAGAAGGGTTGGAACCAATCATATTGTAGAATGATTTGCCATGCTCCTATCCTGTATAAACTGTTGTATTCTTTTTGCTGTGGGATTCTCTGTGATTGATATGAGGTCCTCTGGTCGTGATTAAAGCATATTCTAAGGCATTATCTGCTGCAAGTTTGGGAACACTAAAGACCTAATTTCCAAGTGCTAGGGTTCAAGCAGGTCGAGACGTCACCTGACTCAAAGCCAGTTGTCGACTGTAGGCGCAGTGATAGAGTATAAATATTGAGTGTCGACTGTAGATGCTCGGGTGTCGACTGGAGACGCCCCAGGTAAACTTAAGTCAGGTGCGTAGGGGAAATCTACCACAGCTACAAATTACTAGGGCTGCCAAACGATTAATCACAATTAATCGCATACAAAATAAAAGTTTGAGTTTGCATAATATATGTGTGAGTACTGTGCGTAATTAATATGCATATATAAATACACACAAATTAATGTATATATTTAAGAGAAATATGTTATTTATGTACAAAATATTTGTATTTATATAAAAATACTTGTAAATATTTCTCAAATATATACATGAATGTGTTTGTATTTATATGTACATAATAATTACACACAGTACACCCACATATATTAGGCAAACTTATTTTTTAATAAGCTTAATTATTCGTTTGACAGCCCTACAAATTACAAATTCATATAATGGACCCTTTTCACATTTCCGGAGTTCTCAGAAGCAGAAGTCATCATAGTTGCGTAAATTTATATAGAGGTGAAATAGAGATGACAGCAAATGTAATTTTAGTATTTGTATTTGCTCTAATAACCAAAGAAAAAAATCTGTGATAGCATTTGTACGACTTTCCAAAACAGGGAAAAAATATACAGATTGATTACAGCAGTCAGAAGAGAGATGGACGTGAAATTTGCTGTTGTATTGGAAACACCTTTTTGTCATTTTCTGCCAAGGTAAGTATAGCAAAAAACTTTACTAGATTTGCGATGTTGAAAACCTTGGAAACGTGTCATCACAGTCCATGAAAAGGGTCCATATTGTCTAGAATATATGAAATTATGTGCGTAGCACAGAAAATTCATGTATGAACAGTCATCTTTTTTTCATGTTTTCTCATTTTTAAGGTTTTCAAAACATATGCAAAATACAAATCAGTGTTATATTGTTAACTAAAACTAAAACTATTAAAAAAAATGAAATAAGGCTGAATTAAAATAAAATATAAAAATACTACATTAAAAAAAAAAAATAGAAATTTTGCCTTGGCCACTGCCCAAAATTAAATAAGATTATGTTGAAGCACTAAAACTAAAATAAAATCTAATTAAAAATATTAATAAATACTATAATAGTATAAACAATACAAAAATAACACTGAACCAAACCTCAAGTCTAAGCAACATGATCCATATCTGGATATTGCATAGCAACACTTTTTTAAATATATTGGACATTGATTTTCCTGAACAATAAACATGGGCTTCACCTCCAGGTTCATCTACGTGCATGAAGACCATATCGTTGTTTGCTGCTAGAATGGAGTAGAACTGTTCATGGCCAACGGTGGGAAGCTGAGCCATGTCCCATGTCTCCCCCTGATCTACTGAGACGTGAATCATGCGTGTGGAACCCTGCAAAAGAAAATAAGTGTTTTTGACATCTGTATGTGATTTCAACCTTACACAACACACTACAGCTCTGGTCAAAAATCTGAGATGCCTTGCTACATACAGCCTACTTGGCCAGCTTTAATACATTTCAAAAGATCTTAAAATAGAAAACACATTAAATTGTAATAATATTTCACAATATTACTGTTTTACTGTATTTTTGACCAAATAAATGCTGCCTTGGTGAGCATAAGAGACTTCCTTTAGAAACACGAGACCCAAATTTTTGAACGGTAGTGTACATGCAGTGATTTTAAAAAAAGGCTCTAAAATTATGTCTAAAGAAATGATCTATGATGTCTAAAAATTAGTGGTGGGCCGTTATCGGCGTTAACGTGAGACTCTTATCGGGCGATAAAAAAAATATCGCCGTTAATCTATTCTCAAAGTTGGGTTGGGAGCTGGGTCTATACTAGGCAAGCTATGATGACTTTCACCTTGATAGTTTAGCGCGGATGTATACCTACCTAGCCGAACTGACCCTTCGCAAAGACCCGCCCCCCTTAGTTACTGTTGCTTTGTCCGACAAGCCGTGGCGCTGTCATGCCACACACAGTGATTAATGCATCACGGAGCAAAGAGGACACTGACAACACGTCGACAGACAAGACAGAGCAGGTTACTTATGATATTTAACTAAGTCCCAGCTTTAAAACTGTGTAGTTTTTTAAGAAATTCAAACAATAAAACCCGTTTTCTTTAATGTGTCGTGACCATGGTCGTGACAGATTGCTGTAATGCCTCCACTCAAGAGGCTCGTAAACCGATCATCTCTTACTACGAGTCCATTTATAGCATCAAATAAACATGAATGAACATGAGAATCAATGTTGTTTCAAACGCGGAAAGATGTCAATATACAAAATATAATATACAAAAGTTTAACTCCACCGAGGTTAATCTTCTAACTCCTATCTGCTTTTTCGGACAAAATGGCGGATTACTTTTAGTCATTTGCTGCGTCCCAATTCGCCTACTTATACTACGCCCTAAAAGTATGTACTGTTTCTGTGAACAAAAAGTACTTACTTTTGAGTGTGTAGCAAAAGAGTAGACAAGCTTTGGGACATACTATCACGTCATACAATTGCGTCTTTGCTCTCTGCCGCATCCAGTCACCGTAAACTGCCCTGTCAATCATCTTACATCCTCCACATTTCATTTAGCTAATTTCCTACCGTATCAGAGTGAAATGCTGCAGTCGCGAGTCTTTCATGTGGAGAACTCTCCTCATATTAATGCATAATGATGCATTTAAAAGTTAATGGCCAATCAGATCTTTATAAAAGTACACATTGGTATTTGCAGATGAAAAATAACACGTATAACATTAAATAAATATTTTCTATCAATTTGAACTGATTATTAGTCACTCAAACAACCTCTCAGTGTCGATCGTGCATATTCGCCATGTTTTGTAGTTTTTTTAACACTTTTTACTCATGTTTGTAGTTCTGAACTGAATCCGCGTCCAACGCGCAATGGGTTGTGGGCAATATTAGCCTTTATAGTGTGCACGGATCCACACTTCGAAAATCTACCGGAAATAGTAGACCATCCGGGAACTTTTGGCATACTCATTTCAACATACTATGCTTTGGGACACACTTATTTTAATCTCACATACTATTTAGGATGGATAGTACGGACATTGGGACGTAGGGACAATTTGGGTATCTCACATATTCTGAATATCTTCGGCAGAATTCAAATGAGCCATTTTAATCTAGATTAATTTCAAAATTAATCTAGATTAATCTAGATTAAAAAAATTAATCTATGCCCACCACTACTAAAAATGTTATCTAAGTGGGCAGTACACAAGGTTTTGTAATAGAACGACACATTAAGATTTTAAGAGAGCTCACCGAGTCGGTCATGATTGAGGCGAAAACAAAGCGTCCACCCAAGCCAAAGGAATAAATCCTGCTTCCAATAGTTTTAAATGTTCTGCCATAGTCTAATGATTTTTTCAATTCCAACTTTCCCCGGTCACCTGAGAGAAAGAGAGAGAAAGTGAAATTCAAAAATATGCCTGAATGACAAACAATAAGCAGGAAGCATCTATTTATTTGCAGCATTATTCAAACGATGGGGCTATAACAAAGCCACTCACTGCAGGATCCATTGGGATTTGTAGTTAAGAAAATGGTGTCATCATTTCCCCTGAAATGACATTCAAACAGATATACAATCAGAAATTTCCATCCATCCATGCTGAGTTCACCACTGCAAACAAAAGCTAAGGACATTCCTTACTTCAGATCTAACCAAAGACCTCAGTTTCTTCAGTGTAAGAAATCAAATGAGACCAGTGTTCGGATTGTAAACCTCAAAGGAATAGCTCGTGCAAAATGAAAGTTGCTTTATAATGCATTTTGTGGTGCTTTTATGTTCTTTTTTGGGTAATGAAAACAAAACCTCAAACATTCTGCCTAAGGGATTTTGTTTTTGACCGAAAAAGTAAATAATTCTGGGCCATTTCAAAACCATACGTTCCAAGAAAAAAGCTCTAATTTGATACAAAGATAAACAGACAGAATGAATTATATTCTGCTCTGAGAATCCTAACCTCAAACCCAATGCACACATTGCAAAAATGTAATCGCAATAGATTTTGCTCCATTTGACAATCAAGAGAAATGAACTGTTATTAAAACAATTAAATCTAAATTAGATCTAGGCAGTGATGAGATTCTTACCCGCATCAAATTGTTACATCAGAACCTTTCAGCACTTGGACACACACTGACCAATCACAATGAAGAACAAAAATTACTTTTTGGATGAATAACTCTTGCAAATTTCACACAAAAATACCAAAGCTGCATGCTATAACATGAATGTTTAGCTCTGTACTATTTCTTTAAAGATTTATTTTTGGTGATTTTTGCATTTATTATTATGATAGGATAGTACAGAGTGGACAGGAAGCGAGGTGGGAGAAAGATTGGGGGACAGGATTGGGAAAGGTCTGTGAGCCGGGACTCAAACTCGGGTCGGCCGAAGCGCAACGGCGCTATATGTTAGCGCGCTGCCCACGAGGCTATCGGCACCGACAGCTCTGTGCTATTTCTGGCAGTCGGGATCGATGCACAGCTTTTTATCAAATGGGAAGCAAAGTTGTATTTACAAGTTCCCAGGCTGCAGGGTTCATGACATTTAATCTTGGAGATATATTAACGAGTTTAGTTTGAGACACTTGGTCGCACATCTTCTTTGCACCCAGAGTTATATCAAATTTCATATTTACCTGCCATTAAATATCACATAAAAGCAAACTTTGTTCCTTCAGATGGTAGGCCAGAATGAGCTGCAATATGGCCCAGACATTGCCAGTAGAAAATTCTGGCTACATGAGATTGTTGTTACTGATTCATTTATGTACTGCGTGTTTACAGTCATACCATTTCACAAGACAAACAGTCTCATGGATCTTCCTCCAACTGGCGCCGAAGTCCTCGGACAGCCATAAGTCATACTGAAACAAGAAGAAAACAGCATTAGTACATGCTCTTTTTGCACAAAACAGAAAGGAAATGTCTAATTAGAGGTCTTACATTGATGCTGTAGACCATGAGTATGTTGCCGTCTCTGGGATTGTATGTGATCTGCATTAATGGATGGAATGGAAGCTCAGAGGTCACAAAGCTTTTGCCGAAATCAACTGAACGGAATATTTTGGTGACTCTCCCCTCGGTTAGATCACCTGTGAGGATCACCTGTGGGACAGATCAGGGTCCTGTTCAGTAATTAATTAAAAAATTACATCAGTGATCACTGAACTTATTGTTCAGTTATTGAAAGAAGGTTTTTTTGATCGTACATGTCAATCAGAGATAATCATTTTAATGCATTTGTAAGTAAGCTCAGTAAATACACTTATGCTTCTCTAAGAAGTCTAGTCTCTTATGCTCACTAAGGCTGCATTTATTTGATCAAAAACACAGTAAAGTCTGTTTTCAATTTGAATATATTTTAAAATGTAATTTACTCCTGTGATGCAAAGCTGAATTTTCAGCATCATTATTCCAGTCTTCAGTGTCACATGATCCTTCAGAAATTATTCTAATATGCTGATTTGGTTCTAAAGAAATATTTCATATTATTATCAATGTTGAAAACAGTTGTGCTGCTTGATATTTATGTGGAATATAAAGATGAATATAAAGTTCAAAAGAACAGCATTTATTTGAAAAAGAAACATATATGTCTTAAATGAAATATATGAAATAAATGTCTTTACTGCCATTTTTGCTGAATAAAAGTATTAATTTCTTAAAAAAAAAATGACTCCAATCTTTTGAATGGTAGTGTATGTGTTTGTTACTAAAGCTCATCCTTTTGAGGTGACACAACTTTCCACTTGTATGAACTTGTTTGCTTGTGTGTGTACACGTCAAAATTCCAAGTCCATATACATTACAACCTGGAATATTCCTTTCAGAACAGTTCAACATTACAGCAGAGAAGTAAATATTCACCTTCCCAGAGTTTTCGGGACCGATTGCGATGCCAAACTCTGTCTGTATGAAGGTGTTGTTAATGAGGTCGGTGATGTCCTGGAATGTCTTTCCATAGTCTTCACTGACCCAGAAGAGATAAGGGGGAGTTATGGATCATGTGATACAGCTAAACAAAAAAACCAACCAAATGTGTACCAACATTTATACTGAGCAAACACAGCACTGGACGAAGAAGGACTCATTACACTCGTGTTTTTAGGGCAAGACACTTGTGAGACAAAAAGACAAATATTTAGATTTTGGGCTTTTGGCTTTTCATAATGTGTTGTCTTAGACTAGTGGATAAAAAACATCCAAAATACACATTAAAGTGTTTATATGATTGCTCTTTATCTATTTGTGTCTGTAGATTTCAATTACAATTCAACTCTTTAAAGTATGTTTTCTAAAATAGTTTTTTTTTCTCATGCACTGAGCCAGGAATCTTCATCTCAGCAGCACTTACATGCATCAGACATTACAGATTTATTTCTATCTACTGAATATTCTGAAGGTTTTTACAGAGGGTTTTGTTAATAAATCATTTGCCTGACTTTATACAACATTTTATTCCTAAAGCATTGTGAAAATTATTATTATTTTCTCTGTTGACAGAATTCTCTGATTTATGGAGTGATAAAAAGAGATATGAAAACTCTCTGTAAAAACTTTTGAATCTAATATGTTCAACAAAAAAAATAAATAAATGAACCTGGCTTTGTACAATGCTCAGATTTCTGTTCTGAATAATTATGCAAATTGGTGCATATTTAATTAGACAATGCCTAATTTACATATTTAAACATAACATTTCAGACAACTTGTAATGCAAAAAATTTTGGAAAGTATGGTACGTCTATTAGTTTTTGTATTTTTACCCTATTAACCTGGACTGTCTTGCCTTAAAAACTCAATTCTTCTAGCAAGAGCTTGGATGCTGTCCTAAAAGACACTCTTACCTTCTGTACAGTCTGGACTGACCAAACCGCATGATAAAAAGAGGAACCTGGAATGTGGTCAGCACCAGCAGTATCTGCACAGGAGGAGGACACAGTGAATATTATAGCATGTGCATGTGAATGACTCAGAAACTCGCAGTGCAGTGAAGCATTCATAGAGATTTAAACTCTGGCTCGGCCGAGATACCGCGGGACACATGCCTGGACTTGAGCACAGCCACAATCTCACCCTTCACACTTGATTTATCCAGCCATCACTCAAGATCAGGCACTTGCTGCTTGCAGAGAAGATTCTGATTGGTCGGTGCCTTGTTCTCATTTAACTCCTGTCTCTAATCCTTAAGTCAACATGAAATGGTATTTGCAATCCATTTTGCTTTCATAATGTGACACATTTCCCGAGAATAAATTAATAATTAACATTCACCAATAATCCACACAGTCTAGGTGATATCAGCTAAAAAATGAAAGTAGTTTCAGAGGCAGAATAATTTATAATATTTGAATGAAAGATTAAAATGAAACATTTCTGATTAGCCGTTTATAAGAAATAACCCACCAAAAGCACAGGTGACTTTTAGTTCATGACTATTAGCTTTTTAAGGTATCTATATATGCCAATATTTTAAATAAATATATACATACATATACACATATATACATACAATAGTTTTTTCTGGTTCTCAAATCTGATTGGCTGAGAGCCGTGCGACATTCTAATGATAACAGCACTCCTACCTTTTCATCGTTTGTATCACTTTGATTTAAGTGACTGTCATGGCCGTGTATATATATATATATATATATATATATATATATAAAAAGGGATGGGCAGTATTTATGATACATGTATTTCAAATACGTATTTCAAATACAAAATAGTATTTTGTAATTTGTATTTGATAGGGTTGATGAGAATGGCTTTGCATTTTGTATCAAAATACTTTAGAGTTTTGTATTTTTGCAGTTTTAAAATACTGTAAAATACTTTATAAGAAGTCCACATGATGACATCATAAAAATGCGGCCTCTGATTGGTGCCTACTCAGTAGTTTGCCCAGACTTGTTGAGTTCACAACAGATGTTAAGTTTTCGTTTTCGTTTTAGTAGCCTAGAATAAATAGTTTTCCAATTTACATAATGTTCTTGAAAACTATTATACCGAGCAGCAACCCCCTATATTTATGATTAACAATCAATTTATTAATTAGTTAGAAACTAGTTGCTATGAACACAGGTGCCATCAGTTGTCTTCTTATGAATGACTTGTTTGTCATTGAGTCAGTGTTGCTGATGCAAAGTAGGCCCTTCGTTACCAAACACCAAGTAACTAAATTAGGATACAATTATGAGTCATTCACAAACTGTTAAACATTAAACTGTTGGTTACTTTAAAATTAACCTTTATCTGGGAGATCACAGGGATGTGTGAATATTTGATCTGTTAAAGCCACAATATGTACATTTTCACTGATAGAGGTTGCTTATTCAGTCGCCGCTTCCACTTTTTTTTGGTCTAGCATATGTGGGGTAACGCAGCACTGCTTATCATATTAGATATATAATATGTTTTATTAGACAGCCCGTGTCCTGGTTAAAATCCTGCTTATTTCTCTGGATTTAAACATTCTTGGAATTTAACCATTCTTGGAAACATTTGGGATAATGTAAGTACACAAGTCAACAAATTATATAACATTGTTCTAGTGGTTTTGGATATTTGAATCCAAAAATCCTACTGTACATATTGTGCCTTTAACTGATTGCATATGTTAGATGTATTGCATGACTCAGGCAGAGAAAGGCTGTTGCTATCAAACATTGTTTACTTAATCAACTGAGTCAGTGTAATAGTGAAGGTGTAGATCAAATAGGCCAATTGATGGAAGGTCGGCAAAGAAATGTAATGCTTCCCTGTAAAAGTATTTTTTAGTATTTTTAAAATACAAAAATACAGTAGTTTATTTTGATACATGGTGTGGCTGCTGTATTTTGTAGTTTATTTTGATTTTTTTTTATATATATACATTTTTTGTTTTGTTTTGTTTCACTTAACTTCATAGAAAGTAAATAAGTAGCGTAGTCTATCGGTCTTTCTGGGAAAATTGGACCAAAACTATTAATGACTCATCCTACACTACACAGATTTTTTTCCAGTTATATGCTTTCTACAATGAAAAAGTAAACTAAAAGTTATTTAAAACACAGGATGAACACTTCATGATGTTCTACCTCAAAATCCTGTCTTTAAAAAAAGTAAATAGGGACAATTTCATTTCATGTTTCTTCTTACAATAGAAAGGTTTGTGGGAACTCCTTTGTGTGCCTGAAAAAAAGCTGGACTATTAGAACAATATTCGTTAAAGGTGCAATAAGCAATTACCAGAATGGCGCTAACTCTGACACCTCAAAAGTGGAAAAAGTGTCTCAAAAGACCCCACTCTTTGAAAATGTTTGCACAGAGTTAACAGAAATGTATTGGAGTGTTGTTGTTGTTGGGTGAAGGCTGTGCTGGAGGAGTAATTACAGCTTGTACATGTTTTACAGCTGCACTTTGGTTCAGTTCTATAAGAGACGGAGTCAGCCTCCAGTGTTGTTGGCCCTAAATGACGGTTTGAGGTCTTGTCAAGCCAGGCTCTGAAGAGTCTTTCAGCCACTGAAGCAGTAATTCACTCGTTCTCGTTTCACATTGATGTGTGATTGTAGGAGCCACATTCCTGTGAGTCAGATCATGGAGCTGACCACAGAACAGCTTAGTGGATAAAAAACTTGGGGTAAACGAACAATTACACATTTTTTTGATCGGCTACTGGTTAGTAAACATAGTGGCAGTAACCTAGTGGATTAGAAGGACTGGGATAAATCAAAGGTTGTTGGTTCAAATCCCAAAGTAGATGAAAATTTCAATCAGGGCCAAAATATTTCTATGCGATTTTTACATTTCTATGAAGATGTTTTTCCTGTGTTCACATATCGAAATTATTTGCACAACTTGGGTGGTTTGTATTCAATGAGACAGATCAGATGACATTTTTATAGGACATCAGCAAGTCAGTAATTTTGAGGTGGCAGTTTTCATTTTTTTATCAAATGATTTGATGCTGTTCACACAAAAATACAATGATTTTTTTGTTAGTGCCACATTAAAAACACTCCTATGTTGTGGTGGGTTTATTACGAGTATAGTAAATTACTTTAACTAGCCCACAGATTGAAGTAATTACAAGAAAAATCATCTGGTGTGACATTATAAGACCTGATGAGGCAGTTTTCTCAAAATACCATTTTGCATGACACACTACATTATACCTCACTCGCAGTATAGTATATAGATTTTTTTTTTTTTTTTTAAAGAAGTCTCTTATGCTCATCAAGGCTGTATTTATGTGATCAAAAATACAGTATACACAGTAACATTCAAATTTTAAACAACTATTTTCTATTTAAATATATTTTTCATTGTATGAAAAATGCATTGAGTTAGAGGAACTTAATAATCTGTAGTATAAACACAAATTTTTAAGTTGATTACTCAAAAAATTAAGTCGCTCCAACTACCAGAATTGTAGCCCTGGAACCAATTAATCTTATCTATTTCAGTTCATAGCACATGCAAACATTTCAAAATTTATTCTCCTTATCCAGTCCTATGCAAAGCATGCTGGGAACTAGAAATCCACTGCCTAATTTCCGAAGTTAAAGACAATTTCATTACGTTACTACAACTTAATTAAAAAAAAAAAAGTAAATTAACACAGAAACTTGAGTTTAAATTACAGACGATATTAAGTTGATGTAATGATCCACATTATTATGTCAACACAACTCAACAAAACTTAAAAAGGTTTAATTAAAACAATAAATTGGAATTTTTAACTTGCAACCATGCATTTATTTAAGTTGTGGTACCAAGTCCCCTGAATCATCTGGTGTGACATTATAACACCTGATGAGGCAGTTTTCTCAAAATACCATTTTGCATGACACACTACATTATACCTCACTCGCAGTATAGTATATAGATTTTTTTTTTTTTTTTTTTTTTTTAATTTTAAACAACTATTTTCTATTTAAATATATTTTCATTGTAAATTATTCAAATCTGAATACTATAGTCTTCAGTGTCACACAATCCTTCAGAAATCTTTCTAATATGCTGATTTCATTCTAAAATGCTAATATGGTGCTCAAAAACATTTCTTATTATTGTTCATTTTGAATACAGATGTACTGCTTAATATTTTTGAGGAAACTGTAAAACATTTTACAGGATTCTTTGAATAGAAAGTTCAAAAGAGCAGCATTTATTTAAAATAGAAATCTTTTGTAACATTATAAATGTCTTTACAGTCACTTTTGATCAATTTAATGCATCATTGCTGAATCAAATTTTTTTTTAAAAATCATACTGACCCCAAACTTTTGAACGGTAGTGTATATTTAAAGAAAAAATATGGGACTAAGTAAAATGAGCTAATAATAACAATAAATTAAAAAAAAAAAAAAATCTACAATTGATCAAAGATCCCATATTTTACAGAAACTTGATGCATTTAAAACTAGATAATTTTCATGCTATGGAACTGTATTCCTGTAGATAATTTGACTCACCCCAGTGCCGTCTCCAACCCAGGCCAGAGACACCGAGCCACTCAGGTCATTGAAGTTATACTGAAAAAGAGACGCAGAGGCATAATGAAATATGACTGCAAATAATCAGTGTAGTTAAAATCTTGTAGATGGGTGATATTAATAATCCCTGCACGGTCAACATGAACTTTTTCCCTCTAAAAATATCCAGCATAAATCAAAACAAATTCAATCTAAAACAAAACAGGTCATTGTTATTAACATCACCGCACTTTGGGCTCTAAAATCTATTTTATTCTAATATTGTTCTCTCTCTCTCTGCCTAATGCAGGTTTGTTTTCAGAGCGCTTCTGTGGTGAAACTAAACACCACAGGCTTTCACTGAGTCCACAGGGAAGAGATTACAGGCTGGAATCTGACTAAAAATATATTAAAAAAGAAAAGAAAAAAGAAATAATAATAATGACTGAAAACAGAGCTCCAAACCATAGCTTTACATAGCTAAAATAAAGAAACATCCAGTACAGAGCAGAAAGTAGTCACACAAATACAACAAATAAAGCTAATATGAGGAAAAAAGTGCTTGGAAATGAAAATGTATTGCTGTATTAAAGACAACAAACAACATTTTATATGCACATTTTGTTTGCAAATGTATGAAAGCTTGTTTCCGCCATGAAATAAAAAATTTTAAAAAAATTGATTTTTGTGTAATTGTGACTTTTCTTCCTCGCAATTGCAAGTTTATATCTCAACAATTCTGACTTTTTTCTCAGAATTGCAAGATATAAACACAATTGCGAGTTATAAAGTCAGAATTGTGTGATATAAAATGTGAGGGAAAATAGAATTTCTAAGAATAGAAAATAGAATTTCTAAGAATTACGAGTGTATATCTCACAATTCTGACTTAAGTCAGAATTGTGAGATATAAATAATTCTGAGAAAAAAAGTCAGAATTGAGAGATATAAACTCACAATTCTGACTTTATAAGACGCAAATGAGAAAAGTCAGAATTGCGTAATAAAAACTCGCAATTGCGAGAAAAAAAGTCTTTATAACTCGCAATAGCCAGTTTAAATCTTGCAATTCTGAGAAAAAAGTCAGAATTGTGAGATAAAAAGTTGCAATTACCTTTTTTATTTTTTATTTAGTGGCAGAAACAAGCTTAAATGCATCAACAATTTTTTGATTTGACAGTAAAACCTTCCAAGTTACTAAATATTTTCTTTGAAGACAAAATCAGACATAAAAACACAATTGCTGATGTACTGTAAAAGTAAAGAGCTATAAAATTAATGTAGATTCATTGCTCAGATAATTTGGAGAGAAATAATTGTGTTAAATCTGTTGATTTTTCTTTTAAAACACAATACATGCGAGTCGAGTCTTAGTGTCTTTTCATCTAGAGAAAAATCAGAAAAGCAGTATATAGCACTTCTTCATTTAATCTCATTACTCTATATCACTACATGAAAATTAACTGAGACATTAAAGAAAGAAGTTAAACTGATCACCAATCAGCTAAATATGTACTAAATTTAAGTTAGTAATGCCTAATAGAAAGCAATGTCTAATAAAAGGCAACTAAGCAAACATATTTACGGTGCTTAATCAGAAAAATCCTGGTGATTCTAGGAAGAAAAACACAAGTGCTAGGATTTATCTGTCCACAGGGAAGCGGAACCATGTAGCGACATGCACACAGAAACCACTGCTGATCCGACAGATGGCTGTGCCGCTGTCAGCCGACCCACACTGCTAGGAAATGTGTGTGTGTGTGTGTGTACGGGCACGTTTAAGAGGACAGGCCCGCTGTCAGTCGAGTGTGTAACCTCCCTTTCAGTTTCACTCGCTGGAATGCGAGACCCAGATGGTGTGTGTGTGTGTGTGTGTGTGTGTGTGTGTGTATGCGCGAGGAACAGAGTGAATGCCCCACATTTTCATCTGCCTCACACACTGAGAACAAGAGAGCAACTGATGTCAAAGAGATTGTAGGAGAGAAAAGGAGGGAAAAGAATAAAGAAAGTCCAAGCACACATACACGGGCTCTTTTCCAAAAGCTAGTGAGCTGCCTGGTTACTTGCTACATTACTTCATAGGCTTTTGCCTCTGATATGGAACCTCATAAGTGACCGATTTGGATGCTCTGAATTGACAGCAATTCCGTGAGTCTTTACATGAAATGCGCAGGAGACTCAATTCAACTAGTTTCGATAGTGTTTGACTAACAGCATATGTATAGATGCTTATTGAGTAAAATATAACAATTGCAACATTCTTAATTAAAATCAACACACCAGACTTTGTCAGCTGAGCTTGTTGCAATGCATTCTGGGAGTACTTTTTTTTTTTTTTTTTTTTGCTCAGTGCTTTCATAGACTTTGGCTTGTAATGTTGTTAACATTTGGAACAGTCTTTGTGTCAGGAGCGTTCATGGTGTCTTAAAATGGTGCCTATGTGGACAGTTCACTAGTTTTGGAACAGAGCCACACATTCCTGGGTGTTTTTTTTTTTTGTGTTTTTTTTGTAATGGGGAAAATAATGTGGTAACAGGGTTGGTTGCAAAATATGCTAAACCTTAAAGGTGCCCTAGAACTTTTTTTAAAAAGATGTAATATAAGTCTAAGGTATCCCCTGAATGTGTCTGTGAAGTTTCAGCTCAAAATACCCCATAGATGTTTTTAAATTAATTTTTTTAACTGCCTATTTTGGGGCATAATTAGAAACGAGCCGATTTCAGGTTGCGGTCCCTTTAAATGCTTGCGCTCTCCGCCCCCTCCCGAGCTCTCGACTCTATCACAGCATAAACAAAGTTTACACAGCTAATATAACCCTCAAAATGGATCTTTACAAAGTGTTCGTCATGCATACTGAATGCATGCGTCGGATTATGTGAGTATTGTATTTATTTGGATGTATTACATTTGATATTGAATGAGTTTGAGGCTATGCTCCGTGGCTAACGGCTAACATTACACACTGTTGGAGAGATTTATAAAGAATGAAGTTGTGTTTATGAATTATACAGACTGCAAGTGTTTAAAAATGAAAATAGCGACGGCTCTGGTCTCCGTGATTACAGTAAGAAACGATGGTAACTTTAACCACATTTAACAGTACATTAGCAACATGCTAACGAAACATTTAGAAAGACAATTCACAAATATCACTAAAAATATCATGTTATCATGGATCATGTCAGTTATTATTGCTCCATCTGCCATTTTTCGCTGTTTTCCTTGCTTGCTTACCTAGTCTGATTATTCAGCAGTGCACATCCAGACGTTCTGCCCTTGTGTAATACTAACTCCCCTTGTGTTATGCCTCAATCATGGGCTGGCATATGCAAATACTGGGGCGTACACCCCGTCTGTTACGTAACAGTCGGTGTTATGTTGAGATTCGCCTGTTTTTCGGAGGTCTTTTAAACAAATGAGATTTATATAAGAAGGAGGAAACAATGGAGTTTGAAACTCACTGTATGTCTTTTCCATGTACTGAACTCTTGTTATTTAACTATGCCAATATAAATTCAATTTTTAATTCTAGGGCACCTTTAAGCATTTAAAAAGTAATTAAAAATAGCTTTTTTATTACAATAGCTTCAATATGAATGTCAAAATAATGACAATAGCAATGCAATTTATTTAGAAAGAACAGTATGCCAAATTGCTGTAAAAGTAAAAAATAAAATTCAATTGAATTTAAAAAAGAATAAAATAAAACCTATTACGAATACAAAACATCAAATTGCATATAGGCACAAGCAAACTAAATGATTAAAATAATAAAAATAAAACAAACAAACAAAAAAATGTTACAAAACATCAAAATGCAAACCAACCATGGAATAGAGTCACAATTGAATACAATCAATGATGTATGATTTTAAAAAGGTAAAGTGTGAAATTTTTCTATGATGCTGGGAGTGCATTGCGTTTTGGTACAGAAACCACTCACAAACCAGAACTGGAATAGATAAAAGTAAAAACTTGATAAATGATGACACCCCATCCACACACATTCAGATCCATTGAGTATCTCATCTACTCTTTTACAGTTCATATGGACATGTTTGTCTAAGGAGGCCTCCACCGCACTCCTTTCTGCGGATCACATACTCTCTGCATTTCTGCAATTCCTCCCAAGCCTCTGGAGATCAATGACCATGTCACAGAATACTCCGTTTCTCACTTCTCCTCAGTGATGACATCATCTTACAATTTTTACACTTTTTTCCTTCTTTTTTTTTCTTTTCTTTTTCTTAAAAAGCAGCCATACAAGGTCCAGGGAAGCAAAAGAACCGCAGCATTTTTGAAACTCACTAGCGTCCAGGCCCAATGGAAATTTGCACTCTCACAATCCAAAGTGTGAACAAAAGTTTCCATGTTACCAACCCAGCCGACGTTCTTCTGATGCAACCCACCTCAAAACAGACCCTGAATGGTACATGTGTTCTAGAGCAGCAAGAACAAGATGTCTAAAACACCTGCTTAAACCCCAGGGCTAGTGTTCCTTCTCAATAATGTGTCTTTGAATAATGGATATAGTGGTTGCCTCTTCATTCCTTGCCATATTTAAACCAGAAGGAAAGAAACATGCTGACATCCCATACTGGCCAACAAAACAGGCTTGCCAAGAATGGCCTGCACCATGCCAACAAGTCTTTCTTAAAGAGTGATGTGAAGACACTGTGAACATTCAATGTTCCTTCAGTTTGGAGAAGACCAAAGAACACATAACACAAAGGAAGGCCCTAAACAAACTCTATGGCTTCATACTACACTTATGGTTCAATTTTGAGTCCACACTTTGGTGATGTAATGCTTTATAGATTGTTGGTTAGTACAGTAGGTTTTCATGCTTAAAAATAAATAAATAAACTGAACACATCAAAATGATTCATTTCTCCTCCTCTATACATACTTGTAGAAAATAATGAGATGGATTACTCAAGGCTTGACATTAACACTCGCCAACCCGATTTCAACACAGTCACTCATACTAGCCACTTTGGCGGGTTGAATTTTACATATAATATATACACTTTTCAATTGTAGTCTTTTAAAAAAGCAACTGAAGTAATAAACTAAGTGCAATGTGTTTTTGATTTTTCAATACATATCGATACTGAAATATCTGAAACGCATTCAATACTCTTTTTCCGCACAATAGATACACGACACCAGCTGCGCTTTCTCACTCTCTCAACTCTTCGACAGTGAGTTGACACACAAACCCGCCTCCCCTCACTCACTCGTTTCATTTGCTCCAGATGAATACTGTTGGTGTTACAGGACTAGAATTTCGGTGTGTGACTGCATAATTTTACTCATTCCTGCAGATTTACTAATTCCTGCGCATATAAAGCCACCTCTCAGTACTAAATTGAGTTCCTTTTCTTTTCTTATTGCTCTTAAACAGTCAATTACACACAAAATAATGTCAAAATGCCGGTCTTGGCGAGTATTCACGTAAACATAGTCAGTTATGTTTTAAGTGAAGGTAAACAGCTGAGAAAGAAAACATGTGTAACAGTATAATGGATCCGTGCGTCAGGTCTTAAAGTGACAGCAGCCTAATATACACTCTAAAAAAATAGTGTTGGTTCAACAAAAAACCAACAAAATTAACACAACAGTTTGCATTATTTTTTTTTGAGTTATGACAACTCTGAGTGAATGCACGTTCCACCAACAAGCTGCATTGAGTAAGAGGAACTTAAAAGTTTGTAGTATAAACACAAATTTTTAAGTTGATTACTCAAAAAATTAAGTCGCTCCAATTACCAGAATTGTAGCCCTGGAACCAATTAATCTTATCTATTTCAGTTCAAATCAACAACTATCATAGCACATGCAAACATTTCAACATTTATTCTCCTTATCCAGTCCTATGCAAAGCATGCTGGGAACTAGAAATCCACTGCCTAATTTCCGAAGTTAAAGGCAATTTCATTACGTTACTACAACTTAATTTAAAAAAAAAGTAAATTAACACAGAAACTTGAGTTTAAATTACAGACAATATTAAGTTGATGTAATGATCAACATTATTATGTCAACACAACTCAACAAAACTTAAAGGGATAGTTCACCCAAAAATGAAAATTTGATGTTTATTTGCTTACCCCCAGTGCATCCAAGATGTAGGTGACTTTGTTTCTTTGTTTCAACACAAATGATGATTTTTAACTCCAAACGTTTATGCACTTAATACACCATTATGTCCAACTGCGTTCAGCACTCGCTTAGTGAGGTCTGATCGCGCTCTGACAATGGCAGTGATGTCTCGCGCATAGACTTCAATAAGTGCTAGACATCACTTCTGCTGTCAGAGCGCGATCAGACCTCACTAAGCGAGTGCTGAACGCAGTTGGACATAGTGGTGTTTTAGAGGTAAAAAATGATATAAATACTGTTCGTTTTCTCACACAAACCGATCGTTTCGTGTCTTAGGACATCAATGTGTCGTCACGAGCCGCAGGGTTTAATTTGGATTTGTCTATGCACGTTTTTTCCACTCTTATTGTTAGAGTTGCCATTCACTCCCATTATTTGACTGACAGACGGCAACGTTTGGAGTTAAAAATCATCGTTTGTGTTCTACTGAAGAAACAAAGTCACCTACATCTTGGATGCACTGGGGGTAAGCAGATAAACATCAAATTTTCATTTTTGGGTGAACTATCCCTTTAAAAAGGTTTAATTAAAACAATAAATTGGAATTTTTAACTTGCAACCATGCATGTACTTAAGTTGTGGTACCAGGTCCCCTGAATTACTTTTTGGAGAGCTTGCTGCCAAATTATGAGATACAATTAAAAATATATGGCAGTTTCCCCTATGGTATTAATGTCAAAATTGTGGCCAGTGAAAATGCTGAGTGGCTAGTAACTTTGGAAAACCACTAGGCACAGTGGCTGGTGAGCAAAAAAGTTAATGTCAAGCTCTGATTATACTTATTTTATTCTATTGACAGCCATAGTTTCTCGATGGTTTATACATCTAACAGTACTCTAATGGTGTACTAGATATGTGGTGAGAGGCAAAAGGTTTTTTAAAAGGGGGGTGTTATCAAAAAAAAATTTGAGAACAGTGCTAACTGAGATTTTTCGGGTATATTAGAATTCCTTAGTAACTGCCACAGTAACACAAGAATACTCCACACATGCAATGCACTGGCCAAGTATTAGCATCTGTGTTTGTGTATATGTGAGTATGTGTCTGGCCTAAGGCAATGGTATGGTACCCAATCCTAATTGGTTTTGTGGTAATCCTGGCCAGGAATCAGACTCCTTGTATCCCCTACCACCATTAAAGGGCTTGCAAACTGGTCACAGGTCAACGGTGGATTACTAAAGTCTGTTTTCACAAAGTTGAGTGATACAATCAACCGATGGCCCAGTGGGGATATTTGCAGAGAAAATCCATCCTGCAGGGAAAGAGCCGAATAATATTAAAGCACATCTGCTCTGTTAAGACTTAGAGAGACCACCTGAGCATGGAGCCACTGAAATCCTCCAGAACAATAACATTCAGACACGGCAGACATGCTTTTCCAAGAGAAATATCTGAAATATACTGTATAATGGCAGAAATGTCTAGAAAACTTCAGTATACACTCCTACTCCTTTTCTTAGCTCAATAAGTCCTCTCCAGTGGACATGTTAGAGCCATGAGGAACATTGTTTGGGCTTCTTTTCTGGCATCTCACCAACCCTGAGCATTTCAGAGAGGACAGAAAACATTCTCTGTACATTCTCCCCAGGACCGGGAAGGGGAAAAACCTGGACGTCTTTCCCTTGTGTTGAACTGGTAAACAGTTTTTGAACCCCAAGTCCAGCCAAAAGAAGCTTTAGACTTGATCCAAATGGCTTCACAGTCTGAGGACCAACAACAAACATGACTTCATTTCTTTTCTAGACAGAAAAAAAATTGAATTTGGGTTTAATAAGAGACACGTCGCAAGTCAGTCCCAAAATAAGTGCTGTTTAGACAGGTGGGCAAATGCTAACACATGATTCAAAAACATGCACAAAAATATCCTGGAACCAAGATCTTAAAAAATGTTTTCCTAACTGGAATGCCACGCCGAAATGGGTAAGAGGTCAGCAGTTCGTTAGATGGAGCCGTGTTTGTGTTTTCATTGGACTCACATAAATAACTCCCTACTGGCAC
The DNA here is from genome assembly GCF_018812025.1 of Megalobrama amblycephala. Classification (NCBI taxonomy): domain Eukaryota; kingdom Metazoa; phylum Chordata; class Actinopteri; order Cypriniformes; family Xenocyprididae; genus Megalobrama; species Megalobrama amblycephala. The sequence goes on from NC_063064.1 coordinate 27,003,647, forward strand.
AACTTGGATTTAAACATCCAGAGCGGAGTCTTAAAAGTCTTCCGGCCTCCAAAAGAGCATCTCAAATCATTAAAATGCAAACTTCATGCGAACATGCGTACCGTTATAAGTTCTCGCAGACTTTATTAGAAGAAACTACAGGCAGTTGTTAAAAAGACTTTATTGTGAGCTTGTAAGTTTTCTAATTGCTCTGGCAGGTCATAAATTCCATCGGGTAGAAGACGATCAGCAGCCAGTTTTCACGTCGACCAACCACAGACTCTTGCACAACACCGTGGTTGCACATTTTGGACTGAAATAGATCTGGAATATTATACCTCAAACTTAGCGTCCTAATTACTGCTTTTTGGATCATAAACATGATGCTTCACTGATAACTAATTATATTTTATCCATAAATTATCAGTAAATAACTGGGTAAATAGCTAGTGTTCATTGCAGTGCTGAAATTCTTTTGGATATCATTGGACACAATAAGTTAGTACATTTAGAAAGCATATCAATGGCAAGTATTAAAGGATTAGTTCACTTCAGAATTAAAATTACCTGATAATTTACTTACCCCCATGTCATCCAAGATGTCTTTCTTTCTTCAGTTGAAGGTTTTTGAGGAAAACATTCCAGGATTTTTCTCCATATAGAGGGCTTCACTCAGGTTCAACAGGTTGAAGGTTCAAATTGCAGTTTCAGTGAAGCTTCAAAGGGCTCCACATGATCCCAGACGAGGAATAAGAGTCTTATCTAGCAAAACGATCAATCATTTTGTATATAAAAAAAAAAGTATATACTTTTTAACCACAAATGCTCATCTCGCACTAGCTCTGCGATGCGCTACGCATTGCATAATCATGTTGGAAAGGTCACGCGTGATGTAGGCAAAAGTATCGATCCAGTGTCTACAAAGCGAATGTGCAAAGACTAAGTCAAACGCTCTTTACAAAAAAAAAGGTAAAATAACGTTTTTCGCCCTACCGCGGTACTTCCCCCTACGTCACGTGTGACCTTTCCAACATGATTACGTAATGCGTGACGGATTGCAGAGCAGTGCAAGACAACCATTTGTAGTTAAAAAGTATATAAATTTTTTTTTTTTTTTTTTTTTTTTTACAAAATAACGCTAAATAAGACCCTTATTCCTCGGCTGGGATCATGTAGAGCCCTTTGAAGCTGAACTGAAACTGCAATTTGCACCTTCAACCCATTGGTAACTGTTGAAGTCCAATATATGGAGAAAAATCCTGGAATGTTTTCCAGGATTCCAAAACCTTAATTTCTTTTCGACTGAAGAAAGAAAGACATCTTGGATGACATGGGGGTGAGTAGTAAATTATCAGGAAATTTTAATTCTGAAGTGAACTAATCCTTTAAACTTCCTGGAATGACACCTTAAATCATGCAGCTAGTTGGAAACTTTTCTATGCAATTTGGTGAAACGGGTGAAAAAGCCATATCTAGAAAGCAGAATGATATAGATACTTATAAAAAGTAAACAAAATTTCAGCAACCAAAAATATTTAGTTGAATCAATGATCAATGCCTTGGTTGATGATTTCAGCCCTTCAAAACTATTTCACCCAAATATTTTCAGTTCCTAAAATTTGAGTGACTTTTAAATAATGCTTTTCAGCATCTATTTTGTGTACACAACTTAAATAAGCTACAACAAGTAAACACGTCAACAGTGTAGGCATATTTCCAAACAACCAAAAATTATGTTAGAGTAGCAATATGTAAAATTTGGTCAACTGAAATATCAAGAGGTGACTCATTGCTGAAGAACTTTACTACAACAGTTTTATTTATCACAAGAGAATACGACAACCTGAACAGAGCACCAAGTTCAATTACTCATTCAAATTTAATAACCAAAACCTTTTTTTTTGGTTTTGTGCATCAATTTCGGTGCATCACTAATAAAAAATGTGGGATTCAAAAGTCTAGTTGCAAACATTCTAATCAAACAAGCAGTTTGGAAATACATGCTATTAAATCCCCACCTCAAGAGTGGCCTTATATAAACATTTTAATCATAATAAACGGTCAAAACTGGCTCGAACTACAGGAACTTTACAAGTACTGTTGGAAGGAACTCTACAGTACATGTATGCATGCAAGCTGATGTTCAAGACTATCCAAACAGGTGTTAAAAGCCCCGAAACTGAATTTAACAAGATGTTTTTGAGAGACGTTGCCTCAAATACTTTTCCCACTGTTGTCATGCCCCAAGCCTTTTCCCGTTTCAGAAACATTCCTTTCTTGGAGGAAGCATTTCACTTCAACAGTCATTTATGCTGGACGGAATGTGAGAGGACGAGAGCCAAAAACACTGGCCATAAAAGAACTGGCTCTGTGTGCTTTCTTAACAACAACAACAGTCTTTCTCTATCAGCACTTAGGCTAAACTCATGGCCGGTTGCCTTAGCTTTCCCTGAAATGTCAATGTGCTCTGTATTTGAATAAATAGGGGATGCTTCCCACAGAACAGGACTGATATGAAAGATATAGATTGGCATACATGTAGCTTATCGTTTACCGATAATTCCTGCCAAGCGAGAGGTCACGCCAACATCTGGTAAAATGTAATTGATGTGCTCGGGGGAGAGAGTTAGATAAGAGAGATTTATTAGAGGCAGCATGTTTATTGACTTCTTAAGGGTTTGTAATCAACCATGGGCCACTGTAATGAATGAGCTTGGACTAGATCTAGTTAAGCAGAATCACCTGACCCATCTGGACATAAATACAGGAGAAACACATCGCAGAGACATTACAAGCACATGAAGAGGATGAATGCATTTGTTCTCTTGGCATAAAGATGAAATCTGTGGAATGTCTTAAAGGAACATCAAACACAAAGACTCTGGCCCGTCCATCGTATTATAAGGTGATACATGTTGAGTGATGTTTTTAATCAAGCATATGGAAAACTTCACAAATATCATTTTATTTGAGGGCTTGTTTTCATACACTTCTAAAAACGTAATAAACATTAATAATTCCATTAGAGACATGGAAGCCTTAAAATGCTGGTGTGGTGCGGCAATGCTATGTGGCATTTGACTGAAAAAATAACATTCACTTGCTGAGAAAGGTGATGAAGGTACATTATTAGGTAATCTCAGACCAGAGGCCAGTAGTATGATCTCACTTTTGTGATTTATGGTCCCTAGAAATTTAGGAAGAGCTTCCAAAGGAGGAAAAAATCATCCTCAATTCTACTTATAAAAAAGAAGAAGAAAAAAGAAGAAGAAGATACTAAGTAAATAAAGAGACTTAAACTTAATAAACTTAAACAAGAGAGAAAAACAGAAATTAAAATCATAAAATAATAATGATATACACAAAGTTTTCCTTATATTATGTGCCTATACTAACTGTGATGTGAGTATAAGGAGTAAGAGATGTTTTGACCTACCGTATGAGTGTTGTTTTTTAACGTAGACTCATAGCCGTGCAATGATTCACATTGATTTTGTACGGATTCTTCACCCCTTTTCATCCTGACATGATCCGGCTGCTGTAAATCTCTCAAACTGAGCAGATTTCGTGATTTGTGACTCTTTAGAAACATGGTTTGCTCACTCCTAGAGCTGCTGGGTCTCTCTTCAAAGTCCATGCAAAGAGCCACTGAGAATAACACAACCAAAACCCAGCAGAATACGGTGCTCATGGTTTCCGTTTAATGTGCACAAAATTCTTCTGCCTAAATATCCATAAATATCAGGTTTATTGGTAATAGAAGAGAACATGCAGTGTTTACACTCTGACGCATGTCTGTAGAGAAGCCGCTCTTCGCACTGCTAAACTCACGGATTGTTCAAGATTAGGATGGGCCGTCCGTTCGGACACGCCCATTTTCATGAATATTAATTCAGGCGCGCTGACGTTGCCTGGTAACCTTTTCAATGGCTATAGCTTTGCACCCTATGGTTTGCACGCGTTAGAATTCCAAAGGCTTAACATTAATATTAATTAGGACATTGCATCGCAATTTACCAATGGCGAAGGCCTGGTTTATGAATATTAAGAGACAAGCATTCACTATACTAGAATTGGGTTAACCACGCCTTCTGCTGACCAACCTATCTTACAAATTGTGAAACCGTCTGTCTTCCTTCCGATTTAATATGACAACAAAACTACCATGTGTTTGACTATGTGCTGTGAAAAGTTGAATAGTTTTATTTAAATGTCATCATTTTTTTATTTTATTTTATCGAATTAATATTATTGTAAGTCATACTAAAAACTTTTGATAATATCAAAATATTACAGAATATTACAGAAACTGGCTAACACATTTAATTTAGTGCTGTCAAATCGATTAATCGCATCTGACATAAATGTTTGCATAATATATGTGTGAATAATATATATATATATATACACACACACACTGTCTACTGCTCAAAAGTTTGGGGTCCATAAGATTTTTAATGTTTTTAAAAGAAGTTTTGTCTGCTCACCAAGGCTTAATTTATTTAATTAAAAATACAGTAAAAACAGTAATATTGTGAAACATTATTACAATTTAAAATAACTTAAAGTAATTTATTCTCGTGTTGGCAAAGCTGAATTTTCAGCATCATTACTCCAGTCTTCAGTGTCACATGATCCTTCAGAAATCATTCTAATATGATTTGATGCTCAAGAAACATTAATTATTATCAATGTTGAAAACAGTTGTGTACAATTTTTTTCAAAATTCTTCGATGAATAGAAAGTTCAAAAGAACAGCGTTTATTTAAAATAGAATATTTTTTAACATTATAATTGTCTTTACTGTAATTTTTGATCAGTTTACTCATCCTTGATGAATAAAAGTATTGATTGATTTTATTTCTATCCCCCAAAAATAAAATTAAAATTCTTACTGACCCCAAACTTTTGAATGGTAGTGTTTAATGTTACAAAAGATTTAGATTTCAGATAAATGCTGTTCTTTTGAACTTTCTATTCATCGTAGCATCATAAAATAAAAATGTAAATAACTGTTTTCACCATTGATAATAATCATAAATGTTTCTTGAGCATCAAATCATCATATTAGATTGATTTCTGAAGGATCATGTGACACTGAAGACTGTTGTAATGATGCTGAAAATTCAGCTTTGATCACAGGAATAAATTATACTTTACTGTATATTGACATAGAAAACAGCTGTTTTAAATTGGAATAATATTTCACAATATTACTGTTTTTGTTTGTATTTTTAATCAAATAAATGCAGGCTTGGTGAGCAGAAGATACCTCTTTTAAAACATTAAAAAATCTTACTGACCCCAAACTTTTGAACAGTAGTGTATTTTATGTTAGGTGCGATTAATCGATTTGACAGCACTCAATTACTGTATATTATAATTGCTACATATACTGAATACATTTAATTTCTAAAATATTACTGTACTATATTAAAAAAACATATTTACATATTTTTAAAAAACTTTTGGTGAAAAATAAGGCCACTAATAAAATGAACAAATTTGTGACATTGTCTGTTAACTCCTTTGTACAAAGAGCCAAAGAGCCATATTTTTTATACATTTATATTTCATAGAAATATTTAACAATAACATTTGAGTTTTACACAAATTTGTTCACACCTCTTCAAATGCATGGTACTATATTAAATTATAAAAATGAGCATTATATTTACACACACATGTGGTTCAAAAATATATAATAAAACTGATTATCCTTATTTAGGCTTTTGAGAATTTGCATGTAATTGAACAGCTGTACTTATAATAAAGATTTACAGCACATGATGCTGGACGAAACCTATAACAGCATATACGAATTTTCTTTATTGACAATTTTTTTCCTTTATTAGTCTATAATTGACTAAGAAGAAAAAAAAAAATCAAACACATCAGTTTTTCAACAACAGTTTATTATCTCAGTGATTGGTAACAAAAAGAACCCCCCCATTTACTTCAACTACAAGATCTGCTGTCCTGTGCTTGTACAGAACTATAGAAATTTTGGGATTGACAGAGGAAAAAAAAAGTATAAAGACTCAATTCCTGTCTGAACAGGCAAACCGTGGGATGCAGCCAGAGTATTCCGTATGCAATTGCTGTGTGATGATTCACACAAAATTACACTGGATTTTTCGTATTGAACATCAGTTGGGCTTTGCAGAGCTCTGTTCAGCTCTAGATATCCTTGATGACATCCTCAAGCTCTTCTTTTGTGTACATGTGAAAGGTCTTGCCAGGCTCTACTGTGGCAAGCTGCAGGCAGAGATAAGGAAATTGTCAGACCTTCAAATACTTTTAAATTTAATTATATTTCACATGACCAACACCATGTGAGGTGAAGTGCTTGTGCATTACCTCAATGTTAGTGGCATTGAGTTTCTCCTCCATCACTTGTTTCAGAATAGTGAGAGAAGACTTGATGGCATCTTTTAACGTCATGGACTGAAAAAGACAAAGAGACATTTCATGAATGTTTAGTGGGGGAAAGCAGCGACAAGTATAGCGTGAATTTTTTTTTTCAAAGCAATTAGATTTATGGAGAAGTCTTTTGGACACCGGCCGCTGCTTATTAGATTGCAGGATCACATGGGTGAGTCTGGTGACTAAAGTTACACTATTAGAGGCATGACATACTGGAATGGGAAGATGGGTGGGGTGGATTTAAAAAGGGACTCTTATTTCCTGAGCACGTGGCTCAATTTGCTGCTATAGGATGCTCTCAGGAGGAACACTTTTCTCTGTGAGAATATCATCTTGAAATAACCTGGCTGTGGAATTATGGATCAGATGGCTGAGATAGAGCTTAGAACTGTGTTATATACACATGGACATAAGGAGATGATTTTGCATTATAGAAAAAGTACAAAAGTATAATATATAATATAGGTTTTCAGTTATTAACTGAATTATTTGACCCTGAATTGCCTATATTTGCCTTTAAAATTAAATTATACAACTTATGATGCAAAAATGGTTGCTAGGCTAGTGCGATTTGTTTTTAACAGTATTTACTTAATATCAAATTAGACTTCACTAAGATGTTCTACATAAAAGAAACTAATAATAATAATGCTACTTTTGAAAATTTCTGCAGGCTCAAGGGATGTTGAGCTGTGCATTCAACTTGAGCGTCAAAACTGAGCTATCAGATTACCATTTCATTATTGATTTTACCATAAAACCTTAAAAAGTAAATGGAGATGAAGAGGAGAGAGTGGGTAAACGTACCTTGTGGTAAACCTCCTGCAGAGAGCTCTGAGCACCTTCAGATGCTGAGCCAATAGCCCTGGCATCACACTGGACAAAAGTGCCAGAAGGATCCATGTGGTATCTGCATTAAAAAAAAAGAAGTGTTTTTTGGTGTGATTTACATACTTTACAAACCAAACAATTCTGTACGAGTGCCTAATAAAGAAAAACCCAGGTATTCAACACTTCTCAGAACTTTTTGGATCTTGGAAAATTTTGAATTGTTATGGAATATTAATAATATATCAATATATATTAATAATAATTATAATGCTTTTGATACAGATTTCTTCTAGAATTGTACGATTCAGGGGAAAAAACATCTAATTCCATTTTTGTGATTGCAAATTAAAATGTTCTTAAAAAAAACAAAAAAAAAACACCTTCAACGTTTGCTGTGCTTAATAGAACTGCACAATTTGGCCAAAAAAATCTGTGATTACATATATCACAATATATATAACTAATAATAATTGTATTATTATCATTATTATTAAAAAAGAACACAGTGCTGCAATACACTGAAACATGCAGCATGTTTATTTAATTAAAATCATAGCCTTGACGATAATAATTGATAATCGCACTAAGCCATGTTGCCATTTAACAATATTTACTCTATCAAATTAGACTTACAGACAAATCAATAAAATAATAATAATAATGCTACTTTTGAAAGTTTGTGTAGGCTCAATGGATGTTGAGTTGTGCATTCAACTTAAGCATCAAAACCTCTTTATTGTAATTATAATTATTATAATAATTATAATGTTTTTGATACTGATTTCTTGTAGAACTGCACAATGCAAGGGGGAAAAAAACCATATTCTGTTTATGAAGATAACTATTGTGATTGCAAATTAAAAAGTAATAATTCCCCCCAAAAAAACCTCCAGGTTTGCTGTGCTTGTTAGTAGAACTGCACAATTTGGCCAAAAATAAATAAATAAATCTGTGATTATAATCACTATAACTAATAACAATTAGTATTATCATTACTGTTAAAAGATAAAAGAACAGTGCCGTGATTCACTCTGAAATATGCAGCACATATACTTAAATAATTAAATCACAGCCTTGGCAATTTGATATCCGCACTAAGCCATATTGCAATTTCTGCTTTATTCCAATTACTCAGCGTTCCAAATTATTATGCAAGTGACATATCAGTAAGATTTCAGTAGAATAAACATTTAGATTTTAGTTTTTCTAAGAAAATGTTTGTTTGTTTATTTATCCATGTCTTTTTAGATAACTGGTATCAATCTCAGACAAAATAATTAGCCAGGTCTATGGAAACCCTACTTAGAGGTTGTTCCACATTATTAAGCAAGTCACAGTTCTCATGCAATATAGGGAGGAAGAAAGATCTTTCTGAAGATGAAAAGCATGAAATGGTGCAACGTTGTGCAAAAGGCATGAAAACTGGCTGGCAGTTGTGCGTAAAGATGCATTTTAGACACCACTAACCAAACCTCACAAAGAGAAACATTAACAGTGGGTGTAGAATTACATGAAGACTCATTTTTTAAATAGTTTTATTCACTGACTAATGCTGTACTACAATGGATGGTCTAAACGGATGGATTTCTGGATGGTTGGTGAATGGCCACCACGTTCCAACAAGACTGCAACGTCAGCAAGGAGCTGACAGGTGTTGATTTGGGCTGGAATATTGGGAAGTGAGATGGAAGGTCCCTTTAGGGTCTCTGAGGGTATTAAAATGACTTTTGCAAGATATGTGAAGTTCATAACTGGCCATTTTCAGCTATGATATAAAAAGGAGGATAGTGCCTTCTGAAATACAATGCACTATGCACTATCCCATGCTGCAAAAAATCACCACAGCAATAAAACTGTTTGAAAATGTATTTCTACACCCACTGTAAATGTTTCTCTTTGTGAACTTTGGTTTGGAGTGGCTGAAATGCATCTTTACGCATAACTGCCAGCCTGCATGGAGAGCCTCTTGAGACTCCAGAGACACCAGGAGCTTCAAATACCTGTTTGCTGCTCAACACCATGGCTTTTTTATAGGTGCCCTTTTAATACAATTAATTTTTTTGACAGGAACTTTCATTAATAAGCCTTTATCTGACCGAGTTCTGCTGTGCTCTAAATCACTCACAAATATTAGTTGTTTTCATGCCTTTTGCACAACATTGGACCATTTCATGCTTTTCATCTTCAGAAAGATCTTTCTTCCTCTCCATATGGCATGAGAACTGTGACTTGCTTAATAATGTGGAACAACCTCTAAGTAGGGTTTCCATAGACCTAAGTAGACCTGGCAAATTATTTTGTTATACCAGTTATCTAAAAAGACATGGATAAATAAACAAACATACATTTTCTTAGAAAAACTAAAATCTGAATGTTTATTCTATTGAAATCTTACTGATATGTCACTTGCATAATAATTTGGAACGTGGTGTATTCATATATCACTCATTTCTTGGAATGTACATCAAGCAGGGCAAAACATTGAAAAATAAAACAAACCAGTATAAATGTGTTTGTTTTTTAATATCTATTAAAACAAACTGCTCTACATTTACCTTGATAAAAATACTAAAAGCAAAAAGAGTACTTACAGCTGAGGTCCTTTCTCATCCACACCTCCGAAAAGCAGAGCGACACCAAAAGGACGGCTCTAAAGTTGAAAAAGAGGGACATTTCTATTTAAACCACATCCAGAGACTACCATCCTCAGTGAACTGAAAACAAGTGCAATAACATTGAAGCCAGACGGCTCTTACCATAGCGCCAGGGTCAGCGTCCTCCTCTCCAAACTGCAGAGCGAGGTTAGACACGGCCTGCGTTACGCTCTCCACTGTCATTGTCTCATTGTAGGTAAACCAATGGTTCTGCAGAAACACTAGAATGCTTACAATATAATCTTTTGCATTTAGAGTGAAAACTTTGCTTTTGTTTTTCTTTTCCCTCCTTCTCTCGCTTTGTCTCTCCCACTCACTATCTCGCTCTCAGGTTCACTGTGAGAAGCCGTGTCAGCTGTCAATCATCGTTAGGGCGTTAGGGCTTCCAGCATGCCTCGTTTGGCAGCAGTGTTTGTGTTCAGTGTCTTGAGTTGTGTAACTTGTATCAGTTGTTTATTGAATTCCATGTGTGTCTGTGTAGTCTAACCCTTCATACTTTAGTATTTGTGCTTTATGCCAATGTTCTGAGTTTATGGTTCTTTATTGGGGAAAAAGGGAACAGGTAAGCAGATCGCACGATGTACACTGCGCCCGTAGTAATGTCAAGTGTTAGACACACTAGGTAAGAAATGTGTGTAAGAAGTAGAATAGAATTCGGCTTATTTTTCACATTTTTCTTTTGTTTAGTTAGAGGGTTTTGGAGAGTAGCTTTAAGGGAATTATTTTGGTTTTATTTGCAGCCACCTAAAGAGTTAGTTCACCCAAAAATGAAAATAATGTCATTAACTTCTCACCCTCATGTCGTTCCACACCCGTAAAACCTTCGTTCATCTTCGGAACACAAATTAAGATATTTTTGATGAAATCCGATGGCTCAGTGAGGCCTCTATAGACAGCAATGCCATTGTAAATCTCAAGATCCATAAATGTACTAAAAACATATTTAAATCAGTTCATGTGAGTTCAGTGGTTCAACCTTAATATTATAAAGCGACGAGAATATTTTTGTGTGCCAAAAAAACAAAATAACGACTTTTCAACAATATTTCGTGATGACTGATCAATGTGTAAAGCACTTCAGAGCTTTACACATTGAATCAGTGATTCGGATTTCCTATCAAACGGCTAAACTGCTGAAATCACGTGACTGATTCACTGATTCGATTCGTAAAGCTCAGAAGCTTCATGAAGCAGTGTTTTTAAAATCGGCCATCACAAGATATTGTTGAAAAGTCGTTATTTTGTTTTTTTGGCAGACAAAAAGTATTCTCATCACATTATAATATTAAGGTTGAACCACTGTAGTCACATGAACTGATTTAAATATGTTTTTAGTACCTTTATTGATCTTGAGATTTACAATGGCATTGCTGTCTATGTAGGCCTCACTGAGCCATTGGATTTAATCAGAAATATTTGAATTTGTGTTACGAAGATGAACGAAGGTCTTACGGGTGTAGAACGACATGAGGGTGAGTAATAAATGACATTATTTTCATTTTTGGGTGAACTAACCATTTAAGTTCCTTTTCCCTATGACTATATATGTTTTCTTTTGTGTCGTCTTATGCATTGTACATAGCTCACTCACTGTAGCGTGAGATCTAAATGTTACGTTCCATCTCCTTGACCTTTAAAGACCGTAACACACCTGTACACAATTATTACTGAATGAGGCTTTGGTGACAACACAGATTATGAAGAAACTTTCACTGACCTGTGTTTCCACTCTTGCTTTGTCGATAAGTGTTTTTGCATCAGCTATTAAGCCACTCATGGCACAGCCTGTATTGAGAAATGAACATGATCATTCACTACTAGCTTTATTACCCTTATCCTCACCGAGAATATGTAATATAATATATGTTATATAATTAGAGTTTGTCTTACCAATGTAAGTGTCGATCTCTACAATCTTTTCAATGCTGCTGGGCTCCATCAGAGGAGAGGTTATTCTCTTCTCCACAGCGAGACACACTCCCTCCGCTGTCTGGATGCCAATGGCTGTGGACCCCAACTGTAAAGTCACACAAAGCAAAACAAATTAGCGCCGACATTCATGAGAAAGCTGAAAAAGACACAACATTTGGGTAATAAGATGTATTACATATCATATTACAAGTATTACACATCATATTATTGAATATACTGAAAATATTTACCTTGATGGCTTCAATAGCATATTCTACTTGAAAAAGCCTTCCTTCTGGTGAGAAAGTGTTTACTCCTCTGAGGATGGGGAGAAAAAAAATGTTAATATAATACAGTAAGTTTATTCAAATATGCATTTACAATACCTTTCATACACTTTAATGAACTGTATGTATGAGTAAAAGAAGGTCTTATATCGGCAAGCAAAATAAAACTGAAAGTGAAAGTTTCAAGACAAGACGGTGACATTACATTCTTTGAAGAGATGTGTGTAAATATCATATATATATATATAAGAGCAGTCACTGACACCACAAGAATGAAACACAAATGATGGAAAGTCATTCAAAGCAGTGAAAGCATAAAGTATAGATAAAGATCATTCTTCATCTTACCTGTCATATTCGGATCTTGTCAGGAACATTTTGAAATGCAAATCTAGAAAAAAATTAATATAAAAATGTTAAAACAGACAGACCTTGATTTTCTAACTTTAAATGAAGTGAGTTAGCGCAAAACAGCTCGCTATGTTAGCGGCGCGATGTTGGCATTGGAGTTCATAACCAATCAGAGACCGGCATCCCTTCCACTGATTGGACGATTTTAAGATGAAAGGCGGGACTAAGAGTCAACTGTCTATTTGATTGGCCGAACCACTGGTCACTCAATGACAAGGCATGTTTCATTTCAACCAAGTCATTTATATGTTGTGAGCTCTTTAGAAATACCCCCAGCGTATTTATTTTCATCTATGCACTTTTAAAAACTCCCAAAGGCCTCAATAAGCAGTTTTCCCATACGTTGTTTTATATATTTTGTTATTTATTTTGATAAAACCATGTGAGAACACATACACATGAGCATCTGCCGTTAGCTAACCGGTTTACTACTAAATAAACAACACATGAGCCGTTTAAAACAACTTTATACAGTATGCTCTGTTGTTTCAAATGCTTTTGTCTGCTGAGCTGCGATTTGCTGCAGTAGAACACAACAAAAAATGTATGCGATTAATTTCTTACCTTCTGCAGTAGAGGGTGAGTTTGCTAGTTTCAACAGTGCAGGAAGTGTTTTTACATAATCGTCCGATAAAAACATGTCGGACCAACTTAGGTTCCTACCCTATTGTCATAGAAGTCTTTTGCACACTGGCTGTGAGTGGTCGTAATACTTTATTGTTCAGAATGAAGACGATATATATATATATATATATATATATATATATATATATATATATATATATATATATATAAAATCGAAACAACATAATTATTTACAAATAAAATACACCAAAATATATTAAATTATAACATAAATGAAATTAAAGTTTTTCTCATGTAACTTTTTTCTTTTATGTGCAAATACAATATTGCCTACATTGTGATACCTATTAAATAGAAAATATTTGTGATTTCATAGGATAAAATGGGTAATTTTAGCCCATAATTATAACATTATATTCAAAATCCATCATTTAAAACATTTAAGAGGCTTTTTTAGGCTATTAATTAGAGAACATAATCAATTTAAATAATGTTTATTGTAAGACAGAACAAAGGTCATGCAAAACTGGTTTTAATAAACTTGCTTAATGAAGTAATCTTTTTGTGTTCTGTTTATTTTTAATATTTATTAACTATTTTACACAAGCAATTGTTCATTTCCACTAATAAAATCACAATCTTTTACTTATTTAGGCCTATTTTGTGCATATTTCCGTACTGGAGGGATCTGGCAACACTGCAGTGCATTTACGCGTGTGTGTCACTTTAAGAGAAAGTTGAAATCACGTGTTTAACTGTAGAAAGTTTGACAAGTTGGTCGACACTAGTCCTTTATTTTTTCCCGCTATCGAAAACCTTGAACGTCATTGTCTTGTGTCCTCTATTTCTGTTAATAACCAAATCGGAAACTATCCTGGAGTCGAAGTCTTTTCTATTAGCGTCAATATAAAAATACACCCACAACATGGAAATCCTGCAGGTAATAAACTAACAGCAGTTTGGTGGTCTTCGTCTTTTCCGCTCAGGAAAATCGATTGAAGGGTTTCGTCTTTATTTTCTCCATTTACAGAAAGTCATGTCGGGTTTTAGTCTGGATTTGGGACCTGTGAAAGAGCCACTGGGATTTATCCGAATCCTGGAATGGGTGAGTTCCTGCGATCATTCAACAAATCCAAATGTCACATTGTATCTTTTTGATGGAACGTTCATTATGACAAATGATACATTGTTGCAAATGTTTTTTAAACGCTGTATCATTCGATCATATCCATGTACCTTTACACGATGAAACAAGTTCGTTTGAGTCACATATGGTGTTGTTGTTTTGTCAATAAGGGGCAACACCCATGTCAAAGTAATGTCAACTGGACCAAAACTCGTACATTATCCATTTTTAAGGTCATCTATACATATACACACCTATACATGAGTCATCTGATAGGGATTGTGCAGTAGAAATTTTCTCAAGCATACAAATGCATGCAAATTTCTACAAGTCCTGCCTTGCACACTCTCTCTTGAGAATTGAATGGTGTTTACATTGCCAACGGTAGAAGCAACCAAGACAGCCCTGTTTGCCTCATGAACATTAAGAGGCTCCTATGGTGGACTTTAGACTAATACCACATATACCTCTGCAAACAATGGAAAATCTAGGCTATAAAACACGCCTACCTGCAGGGTTCTCCGGCTGATGTGGGTAACTAGGCCTCGACTCACTCTCTGGAGGTCATTAACCTACTAAGAAATCAGGTTGGATATGAAATTAACTTTTTGATTCAGTCTGATCTGGTTTACGTGCTATACAATTAAGTTTCGATGATCTGGAAAAGATTTATAATGGATTCTAGAATGTAGAAGCTTCCTTCGGAAGGGCATCTCATCTACTGTTGCATGGCTTGTGAGCTAAATATATTTTTGTTTGTCCTCAATTTAGTTGTAGACTAGACTGAAATTCAATCCAGTTGGTCTGGTATAGGTTAGAAGTCCGGAAGTGGAAGCTAACTGCCATAAATTTTAGTGTTTGACATGTGACACTATACCTGCATAAACACTGACGTATATATCTGATGGCACTGAAAGCAGCCAAGATCATTTTTAGAAGTGATGTTGTATATACAGAAAAGAATCCCAGCTGTTGTTGCTGAAATAGCATGTAGTTTATTAGATATTCACTAACAGGACTAACGCCGGGCCATGTAGTTGCATTATTGATCCTACGGAAGTAAGCTGCAATAGTCTTTCCTTCCTTATTTATATATCTGTATCAAAGTAAAACAGCTTCTTGAACAAGAACAATTGTGGAGCTTGATTTTGTCCATTGAGAATTGATTTGATCGTTGAACGGTTGTGGTTTGCTATTGGTCGATCTCATGTGAGTGACAGGTTGTCCCGCCCTCACGCATGTAAACGCGTCTTCAGAGAAGAGAGTAGTGATGGGATATCCGATTCTTTTCTGCAAACTGGACTGTTCGTTTCAATGAACCGGTTCAAAAAAATTGTTTTCATAATCGCGCAATGATATCACATATACGCAATGCTGTCATTGAATCACCCAATAATGATATGAAACACAGATGTTTTACATCTCTAGTGAATAAACTAGTCTTAATCAGCTCATTTTTTACATAAACCATAAAAAAACAACATTCAAGTCAACTGCTCAGTTTAGGCTTTGCTTGTATCTGGAGCTCTTTGGTTTTTCATGGACATGTCAGAGTCTGAACAGTTTCCTCGGTTCAGCAAGAACTGTTGTAACCATTAACCGACACTTTACTGCTGTTGAACTACTGCCGTCGGATCACTGTTATATTTCCAATATATTTTATTTGTTATACACTTTACAGCAAAAGACGTCAGAAACATATGTTTTGCCCCCTTTATGAAACCCTCGGCAGACAGAACTCCTCATGTTGGACATATTCTGTACTGTTCTCAGTTCAGTGGACTAACTGAAATGCTGAATGAGTTGGCAAATAAAGGCATTGTAGGATCATATACTCCTGGATATTGACTCATTTAAGTGACCTGACGTGTGTAGCCAAGTATGGTGTTGTCCCTTACTCGGAATGTGTGCTCTGCGTTTCACCCATCCAAGCGCACACACACGGAAGTGAGTATTGAAAACGCAAACCGTGAATACACACCCGGAGCAGTGGGCAGCCATTTTATTCTGCAGCGCCTGGGGAGCAATTGGGGGTTAGGTGCCTTGCTCAAGGGCACTTCAGTTGTGGGTAATGAGAGTGGAAGAGCGCTGTTCATTCACTCCCTCCACCTACATTTCCTGCCGGCACTGAGACTCAAACCTGCAACCTTCTGGTTCAAGTCCAACTCTCTAACCATTAGGCCGTGTGTCTACCAAAGCATTTTTAGCCAGCTGAAAATGCTAGACGCTCTGCTTAAAACGCCAAGCTGTGAGTGCTTGAGAGCGCTTCGGCAGCGCAGTGTGCATTTTTTCTTCTTTTTTTTCTCAATCAAGACACTTTGCGTGCTACGATATGGAATATCCTCGGAAGTGTTAGTAGTATCTCATTTCACAGATAGTTTGTTTCTGTACTGTTTCTATTTACAAATGTTGATACAATGTAAAGTATTTGCTTTGGCTCTTGTTTTAAAGGTGCTAAAGAGGATGTTTTGTTTTATACATTTTTGCAATATTACTTGAAACTGTCTTTACTAACTGATAAAAGACTATTTATTAGGTGCACTGAAAGGAATAGTATTAATATACATCATCTGTGCACGAGGTTGGGCCTTAAAAACATCAGCCAATCGTTTACGCGATCATCACGTAAACGATTGGCCCTCTGGTTTGTCAATCACTGCCGTGACGTTCCTTGTGAGAGACGTGCGCGGATTGGCCCTCTGGCTTGTCAATCACTGCCATGACGATCCATGTGAGAGACGAGCGAGGCTGTGCGCTCCAGTAACTTTCCACACTCCACAGGCGCTGCATGCAATGTTTTTGTCAGGAGACAGGAGTAACAACTGCAGATTATGAGTTACCTGCGGTGAGTCCGACATAATGAATCCACGGCTTTAAGTTGCGCACACACTTAACTATTGTAAGGCCGATTATGAATGTAAATTGCTACTTATGACTGATCGCGCTTAAACGCGTCCAGTCAGAGCCAGTTGCTTTCAGTCTGCGATTACAGTCGGTGTTCAAATTCCATGTGAAAGTATATAAATCTGCTTCAGGAGCAGGAAACAATCACTGTATGTTGAGCACAGTCTTAGAATGTTTTAGCTAGTCGTTAAATGTGTGCCCGGCTTAATAACACAGCGAATGCCGGTGGTAAACACTCGTGTTCAGATACTCGTGCACAAGTTTTGGGAGGCGTTCCCTCGAAAAGAGCTGTGAAGGAGGGGGGCTGTTCTTACCCATGCGCTCATTTCAAAAACTCAGTCGACAAAAAGAACCTCTTTAGCACCTTTAAATAATTTGTTCCGATATTATCATGCTTGTTGTTGTCATCTGCTAATGTTGTATAAGCAGAATGTGGCGGTTGGTCGATGTGGTATTTGTCCCGCCCCTCCTCCACTGTGATTGGATGGCTGGGTACAAAGTGACAGTGATGAACGCTGCATTTTACCCAAATTTGAACATTTTTTAACTCTGAGCGCTCAGCGCTTTAGCATGAAATAGACGCTCAGTGCCTCGTTACGCTCCTGGCATTTTAAAAATGCGGCGCTCCCATTGAAAACAATTGGAAAAATACGCTAGCCTCGGAAAAAACGCTTTGGTGGCCATAACTGCCCCCCTACATAACATACCTGTACAGGGGTATGTTTCGAGACCAAATGAGTGTCAGGCATGTCCTAAAGTGAATTTTGATTGAGTAACTTGTAGATCTGTGCTGACTCAAGTCACAAACTGTTTCATACGGTTCAGTCCAAAAGAAGATAATCACTAGAAGACAATATATTTTGGTGTAAGAGGTAGAGGAAATTATTTTGATTTAAAGATTACAAAGGCACATGAATAATAATAAAAAAAAGATGTGCACGGATAAATCATTTATAATAAATGCTGCAATATTCCATGAAAAAACAAGAATTGTCTATTTTGATTTCATGGTGACTTTAAATTATGTCTAGGCTTTTGTTTTTTAAGGACATATTTTTTTTCTTCTCTCACCTGGCAGGTCTACTTCTCTTTCACTTTTGCCAGACCCTTTGTAAACATTTGCACTTTGCACATAATTTTGCCTTGTCTTTGCAAGTCATTATAATTGCGAACATGCAAGGTGTTGGTAGACAAAACTAAACGTGCAATTTTACACAATAGTGCGCTGTTTTGGATCCTTTGTATGTCGGTGATGGAATTTCAGCAACTTAATCCAGGTGCTGTTTATCAGTGGGGACTTCTTTCATCACAAGCTTCTTTGAAAAAATCCCAGAAAACGAAAACCTACGATGCAACATAATTTGAGTGCAGAAGGTGTAAATTAAGCTGTTATCTTTTTAGGTTAGAGATTACATTTGGAGGTCTAGACACGCTGAATAGGAAGTAGGAAATAAATGAGTGCTTCTTTAAGGTGTAACCGGTCTGGCGTTAGTTGCGTAAAAGTGCTTATATGTGGAGGAGGATATGGCTTATATGCATTCATAAGCATTTTTCCTAGAGAATGTCCTGAATTGCAAAAAAAATCAAAGGAAACGGGCGGTTTGACAAATTATTTACTTGTAAAGCAAGAATGTCAGCCACTCCCTAAATCAGCATGTGTCCGCAGTGATGTTTTTCCTTTTAACAACCACAACCCAGATCTCTCAGTAATAATACAGCAGTGGAGATGAAGTATTGGCCACTAACAGGTAAATCGACCCCTGATCACGTTGACAGTGGCGGCAGGGACGGTTCATTCACACAAAGGCGCTCTTTAATAATCACTTGCTGTGTGTAGGTGTGCATTCCAGCGTGAACGTGGCATCGGCCCACCACGTGGTTCTGTTTGGTGCCAGGCACCCTTAGTTGGCTCGCTGTGCTTCTCTGTGCCAAGCACCTGCACCACACGCTGGCCAGGAATGAAGCCAATGTCTTGGCGGGGTGAAGATCACACACACCCACACTTTAGAATGCGGAGTGATTTTTATGGCAGCAAAAATAAGGCTATTTTTAGAATCATTTTAGGGTGCAATACAGACTAACATGTCTCAGAGGATCAGATATCTGGTTTAATGAAAGAAGAAAACAATCTATCCTCAGTTGGAAAATATAGACTGTTAAGTCTGTTTGATTATATCTTGATTAATTTTTTTATTTTTTACTTCAAACATTGATATATATATCAGTGTTTGAAGTAAAAAATTTAAAAATGTATGCGCATATATATATATATATATATATATATATATATATATATATATATATATATATATATATATATATATATATATATATATATATATATATATATATATATATATATATATATATTATATTTATAATATATATGCAGATAGTTATTTTCCGTGAATTATATAAAGCTGTAAAGAAATGTCAGTCATATTTCAAAAATGTAATCGTAAAATGGAATATATGTATATTTTTTTATATTTAGAATAATTATATAAAATATTTTTATTTTAAGAAATTATATAGAATAGATTACATTACATAAAATAAAGAAAGAAAATAAAGAAATAAAGAAAATGAAGCCTATTTTTAGGACCATTATATTATTTTGCACTGTGACATTATTTTGCAGCATTTATTATTTTTAGTGTTTATAATATATTATATACTTTAAAATAAATACTCCTGTGGCATATAATGAGCTTTTATTTTTATATTTTCAGTTTTCATTTTAATTTAAAGGTCCCGTTCTTCGTGATCCCATGTTTCAAACTTTAGTTAGTGTGTAATGTTGTTGTTAGAGTATAAATAAAATCTGTAAAATTTTAAAGCTCAAAGTTCAATGCCAAGCGAGATATTTAATTTAACAGAAGTCGCCTACATCGAACGGCCAGTTTGGACTACATCCCTCTACTTCCTTCTTTAATGACGTCACTAAAACAGTTTTTTGACTAACCTCCGCCCACAGGAATACACGAGAGTTGCGTTTGTAGAGTGTGTTTGTCGCCATGTCATCGAAACGCTGTTATTTTCATCCCGCAGTCCAATCACCGGGTCTGATTCCGGCTCAAATTGATAGGGAAAAATTAAGGACATGTTTACAATAACACTGAGCGCGTGCATCTCCACGTTATGGTAAGAGGCGTGACCTTTCCGTGCAAGGAGCGCTAAGCTGCTGTCGAATCACAACACAGGAACCGCTGGCACAATCAGAACTCGTTACGTATTTCTGAAGGAGGGACTTCATAGAACAAGGAAGTCATCAGCCCGTTTTTATGACAGTGGAAACAGCGGTATACAGATAAGTAAATTATGTGAAAAATACTGTGTTTTTTTACACGCGAAACATGAACACATGTTATATTGCACACTATAAACACAATCAAAGCTTCAAAAAACCACGAAAAACGGGACCTTTAAGTGTTTGTAATTTAGCTAAGTGCTTTTGTCATTTATTAGTTTGTGTTTTTTATCACTTTATTTTATTGTATTTTATTTTATTTTATTTTATTTTATTTTATTTTATTTTATTTCAGTTTAAGTCATTTTAGCACTTCATCTTAAATTGGAAATGTTGTCTTGGCACCTAACTGAAACAAAATAGTTTTTAAACTTTAGTTTTTTTACTATTTTAATTTATTAAAGCTTTATTTAAATGAATAAAAATTATTTTGATTAGTTTTAGTTAACAATAACAACACTGATGCCCATTCCCCCTATTTATACATTTTTTCCAAGACATTTTCATGAGATTCACCCTTTTAAATGGCAGTATTTTGAAAATATAATTCTCACAAAGGTCTTCTGTGATGGAAGTTCTGCATCCCGCTATTGTGTTTCCTGTGTAACAGCAACTGCTTCTCTGAAGGTCCATCAATGTTTCTTAAACAAGGGGTTCCACAGACACTTCGGTGATCAAACAGTCCTTGGAATTCTTTAATATGTAGCTGAAATGTAAAAGAAAGGTTGAACTTTAACTTGGTTTGAACATTTGTGTTTCGTTTCCACTGACTCAAGCTGCGAGTAGAGCTGTGTTAAAGAGATAAATCACACAAAAATTAAAAGTCTGTAATTTTGCCCACAAAAGAGTCATGGTTTGAAACGATATGAGGGTGAGGGTGACAGATTTTTTGGGGGGAACTATCGCTTTAAGCATTTTCCAATTAGTTCTTCCCAGTATGTTTAATCCGAGATCCACAGTGTTCTTCCATTTTACAGCATGGCTCTTAAAAGTTTATCTTTTTCATGAAATTGCTTTTTTTTTTTTTTTAAACAGCAAAACACCTTAGATATAGGGGAAAGGCTGGCTCATAGAGCACTGAAAAATGCCTGCAGAATCTATAAATCAGAGCTGTGCTACTATAGTTATTCTCACAAATGTCTGCAGAAGCCACTTCCTGTGTGGAAGTGGGGCGTTTGTAAAAGGAAAGCAGCGAACCACGCGCCAGGATATGTGTGAGTCGACGAGGGGGAAAAGTGTTGAAGGATCAAACACTCAATCCATTTCACTCTCATTTATCATTTCACATCACTGACAGCTGTTGAGTTCATGTTTTTGAAGTCTTATTTTTGCATATGTTAAACCCTCACTAATTGGGCTGCATCTATTACTTTTTTGATGTTTCAGAAATTTCTGGGAAATTACACCTTGATTTCTGAAATAAAAAATAATAAATCCAGATCCTTTTCTAGTGGTTAAAATAGAATTCAGATACATGTTTATAATGATCACACATGAAATGCTTACACAAAATTGCATTTAACATGATTATTTTACTACTTAACTCTGAACTGATCATTTTGACATTTTCAGACTTCTGTAAACTGATTAAGTGTGCATAGTTATAGACAGTGCTGATATCAGAATCGATGCATGTGATGATTTCATTGAAAAATGTTACAGAGATGTCTTATTATCATGATTGTTGTGTTTTCAGGTTTTCACCATTTGTGCCTTTGCCACCACTGGTGGTTATGTTGGATCCACTACGCTCACTATTAATTGTGCAACTAAAAACGACATTACTGCTCATTTTGGATATCCTTTTAGGTAAAACAACCACATTTCTATTACAAATTATTTCAAAATAAAGGTGTCATTTTTTTTTCAGTGTTAAAATGTCATCCAATGAAAAAGTCATTTGTATTTTGTAGAGGTGCACCGATACTACATTTCTCTGTCTATACCAATAGCTGATTATTCAGAATGATATCTGCCAATAATGATATTTTCTTAAGGAAAAAAAATCTCTCCCAAATAATGCTGCAAATTATACAGGGAACCCTCTCATTTAGTACATTACTATAATCAAAGTCCCTTTAAGACAAGTCATTTCACTCGGCGGCCATCTTTGAAACGCCTCTCGGGCATCCTGGGCATCATGCAGCTCCTATCTCTTTGAATGGGGAAACATCAGATTCTCCAAAACTGTTCGCCAACCTTACGATTAAATTTCATATTTGAAATCACCAATGAAATCTTAACAACAACCGACTCATAAATTTAGTTTCTAAACGCTCGAATCATGACAAAAAAAACTGTATTTTTTCAGGCTGGATCAAGCTAATGTGCATGCGCAGACCTAAATGCGCGTCTCTTCGGAGGCGCGCGTCTGACTGTTTCTATAGAAACCAGTGATTCTAACGGCCGCTGAGGTGACGCGATGACTTTACCAGTCGGCGATTGGCTCTTGGCTTTAGAAGGCGGGACTTATTCCGCCATATTGCGCGTTACACTTTCTCCCATTCAAAACAATACGAGTGACATGTCTTGTGTTATTCTATAGTCTTTGCTATAATATTAGAGGTTAAAATTAACAACAGAGCTATTCAACTAGTATTTATTTCCAAATATAATAATTACACAAATAATAACTGAAATGTTTGTATTCAACTCAGCTGCACATTAGGTAACACTTGTCTTCATAACAAATTTATTCAAGCATAAATGCGTATATCATTTTCAGTAAATCAGTTTCTCTCTAGTGTTTTTATAGCTAATTATGAACTGTGAACATTGGATAACTTTCCTGAGGTAAATGCAGAGTTAATTGACATTGTTCACAAGCTATTTTATTAACACTCTTAAATGTGTGAATTTTGTGATAAAATGGACAGAATTTAAAAGCTGAGACTTTGCACTTAAATGTTTGAATTCTGTGATAAAATGGACAGTTAAAAAAGCTGAGGCTTTGTTTCTTATCACAAGTAAAAAAGCATGAAGCTCTTTGCGATTATTGAATGTTTGGTGTAGTTAGGGTTGCCAGGTTTTCACAACAAAACTCACCCAATTGCAAATCAAAATTAGCCAAAAACTCGTGTTTCAGGGAGGTCCCCCCTAAGAAAAAATTGCATTCTCAGGGGTAAAATCCATGTTTTTGGCTGGGTTCCCCTGGTAAAATTTGCATTCTATGTGCTAAACGTCATGTTATGTGGAGTTGCTTCAACCCACGGCCATGAAAAACAACCCACAGCAACAGTGATTAAGTGCGATCCTGGCAACCCTGGCTTGAACTATGGGTGATTCATTGGGTAAAATAGAGCTTGCTTTAATGGCACTATTTTTTAACTTTTAATACATTATTGTCGCGTTAACTTGCCCTAAATTGAGAAACATGAGAACTTTTCTTCACACACAGTATTAGTAGCAGTCTGAACATGTCGGCTGTTTTTAAATAATTGGCCGATGACTAATAGGAAAAATAATTGTTTTTTATCGGCCGATACCAATTATTGGCAGATATATCGGTGCATCTCTGATATTTTGCTTAACATACACAACATGTTAAATATGTGACTTTCAATTATCAGGCTCCCAAGTCAGCCATATGACATTAATCATTGCAATGGGACCAAGAACACGACCTTCCTGCAGGGAGATTTCTCCTCCTCGGCTGAGTTCTTTGTCTCTGTGGGCGTCTTGGGCTTCCTGTATTGTACTTTCACCCTCATCCTGTACTTGGGCTACCAGCATGTGTACAGGGAGTCTAACCGTGGCCCCACCTTTGTGAGTAATCAATCGATTCATTTTTTATTTGAAACATTATGAATGATTGTGAGCGTATGAATTTCTATGTCATGATTGTGTTTTTTTTTTTTTTTTTGTATGTACTTATCATGAATCAATCAAAAGCAAGACATTAAGAGTTTGTGACTCATGGTTTGGAAGAAATTATCTTTGTGAAACGGGATATTTAGTACGGGTGTGAAAAGACAGTTAGCTCACAAGAAGGAGACTAGATGAGATTTTTAAACAGTATTTTTAAGAAATCCTCAATGACGAAATAGAAAAATAGTCTGCATGTGCATTTGAAATGTTTTAACTAATCATCTTGTAATGAATGTCATTTCGGTTCTACTTTCTGAGTAGGAGTTATCATATTGAAAAAGATAACAATATACAAGTACTGTTAACTTTTGCCACAAACTCAACTGACTGGCTTCTCTCCTGTATGATTTCTTATGAGTCTCTTCAGACCTTAGAGCTGTTCATGATTTATGAGCTTCTACAACTTTTGACCTCCTAATTTAACTCCTGTCCACAAATTGATCATAGAAATAAAAACAGTATAAATAAAAAGAATAAGTTTTCTCTTAGTCTTATTAAGTGCAAACAATAAGTGCAACTATAATGAAAGTACTCTCACAGTATTCAAAGTGCAAACAGAGACCAAATTTTTCTTCAAGCATGATACAGAGCTGAGAGATGGTTACAACTACACAGCCCAGCCTAAGATAGCTTTCATATTGGGAGATATTTGCATGCATCTGGGAGCCGCTTTGAAAAGGCGGGCTATTGTAACATTCACATTCAATTTTGCGATCGCGCGTACTCTGTGAATAGGGAGCGACGGTGCTGAGCAGCACTCATTCTACAAGATAAGACATTTGTCAAGCACTTAGGCTCTGTTGTGCAACAGATCCTCCCCCATGGTCTCGTCAGTCATCTCGTCAGTTTCGTCATGTGATCGGTGAAGAGTTATGTGCAACTCTGCAGCTCGTGTTGGATGAGCTGGATGGAATTAAAGCATTTAATTATTCAATTGAATTAAATAGTTTTTATCTCTATAAAAAGAAAAATGACAGTGGAGGCGTAATGTAAGCGTAGCGGTGGCATATTCTTTCCTAATTTCACCCTCACACTCCGTCACGGCGATATCGCGAGACCGCTTTTCACCTCAACAAAGGAGTCTCGTCACATTTTAATCTTGCGAGATCCCGAGGTACGGTAGTATAATATTAAAATATGTGTTGTGAGGATTTTTGAATTGGTTTGTTTTACAGTTTAGGGCAGTCAATAATAAATAAAATAAAATTTTCCTGATAATTTACTGTCCTTCTTTCTTCAGTCGAAAAGAAATTAAGGTTTTTGATGAAAACATTCCAGGATTTTTCTCCATATAGTGGTCTTCAGTGGACTCCAGACAGTTGAAGGTCAAAATGACAGTTTCAGTGCAGCTTCAAAGGGCTTTAAACGACACCAGACGAGGAATAAGGGTCTTATCTAGTGAAACGATCGGTTGTTTTCGAAAAAATATAAATGTATATGCTTTTATAAACACAAATGATCGCCTTGCAAGTGCTTCCGCTTTCCGTATTCTTCAAAAAGCTTACGCCGTATGTCCTGCGCCTTTCCTATTCTACTTACGGAAAAAAAAAACAGAACGGAATTTTTTTTTTAAATGGCCGATCGTTTCGCTAGATAAGACCCTTATTCATCGTCTGGTATCGTTTAAAGCCCTTTGAAGCTGCACTGAAACTGTAATTTTGACCTTCAACCGTTTGGTGCCCATTGAAGTCCACTATAAGGAGAATAATCCTGGAATGTTTTCCTCAAAAACCTTAATTTCTTTTCGACTGAAGAAAGAAGGACATGAACATCTTGGATGACATGAGGGTGAGTAAATTATCAGGAAAAGTTTATTTGAAAGTGGACTAATCCTTTAATGGTTGCAAATGAGATGTTAATTTTATTTAAAGTGCCACAATTCTGCTATTTTAAAGGTTCCTAATTTTGTTTTTGAGGTCTCCTACAGTAGTTTTACATGCATCAAAGGTAAAAAAAAACCCCAAAAAGCACTTTAAATCTCTCATAATACACACTGCAGCATCACCTCTTTTCTCACAGTGTCCGAAACGGTTTGATAAAGGATTCGCTCTCTCTATACCCCTCCTTTCCTAGAGCCTGCTCTGCTCTTATTGGTCAGATGGCCCAGTCTGTTATGATTGATCGTCCACTCACAGTGCATGTCAGAAACCAAATGCCCATTATCATATCTGATCATATCCCATTACACACTAGATGTTCATGTCTTTCTTTCTTCAGTCGAAAAGAAATGAAGGTTTTTGATGAAAACATTCCAGGATTATTCTCCTTATAGTGGACTTCAATGGTCTCCAAACTGTTGAAGGTCAAAATGACAGTTTCAGAGCAGCTTCAAAGGGCTTTAAACGATACCAGATGAGGAATAAGGGTCTTATCTAGCGAAACGATTGGTCATTTTCAAAATTATATAAACAAATTATCGCCTTCCAAGTGGTTCTGACACTTTCGTATTCTTCAAAAAGCTTACGCTGTATGTCCCATGCCTTCCCTATTCTAATTACAAAACCACTTGGAAGGTGATCATTTGTTTATATAAAGCATATGCATTTACATTTTTTTTTTTTTTTTTTTTTTCCCGAAAATGGCCGTTTCGGTCATTTATTTTACAGTATTTACTCAAAATTCACTAATAAATGTTTAATAGAAAACATTAATTATTCATTGTAAAGGCTATACATTTTTCGGAGCTGACGCTTCTGTTAATCGTTCAAGTGTCTGTTATCTTCTCATGCCATGTGATTTTCTTTCATCTGTTGAACTACTTTTGTGCATTTTTGTCCTTTTGAAAGCAACTTTATCAGAATATCATTTTCTCTTACAATTCCCATGAACAAGGATTGCCATTTCAAACTTTAATGTGTTTCCTCCCCAGGATCTGATTGTGACCGGGATCTTTGCGTTCTTGTGGCTGGTGTGCTCCTCAGCTTGGGGAAAAGGTTTAACAGATGTCAAGTATGCTACAAATCCTGATAGGCTAATCGATCATTGTCTGCCTGATAAATGTGAAGCGAAGAGCTATCCTGCTATGGGTCGTCTCAATGCCTCTGTGGTAAGGACGATTACTACCTGTTAGTTCTGCTCTCATATTTGTATTGTTTTTTTTTTAACCTAGTTAAAGGGATAGTTCCATTAAAAAAAAAATTTGTCATCATTTACTCACCCTCAAGTTGTTGTGCGGTTAAAGTTTTTGCAACACGTTTTAGAAACAATCTTAATGACCTGTGGGAGAAAAACTTTGTGTTGTTCATTGTCCTTCTCCTACTAGTAATTTATTTGTAAGCAGAAATGAGCAGTTGAAGCACTAAATGTATCTTTCTCTTTTCTGTATCTTCTAGCTTTTTGGATTCCTAAACCTGATATTGTGGGCAGGGAACTGCTGGTTCATCTACAAGGAGACTCCGTTTCATAAGCCGGCCAATCCGCCACCCAACGCAGAGGAAGGAGTTTCCACCTCCTAATTAAACAAGACGGCCTCCTTCCTCTCCTTTCCATCCGTTCATCAAGCAGAGGACATCACCGTTTGTTCATGCAAAAGCTTTGTTTCTAGCTCCACGCATTGCGGTTCACTACATTATAAATGCTATAAGCTGAATTCATCATTTCTTTATGGATTTTTTCTTTTATTATTTTAGTGTCTGTTTGATGGCACTGCCGGGTGATAATTTTGTCAAGCAGGTCGTCTAAAGCGAGGCAAAAATAAACCAAATTTTATTAGATCAGTAGCATTTATATTACAAATTAAAAAGGTAACTTGTGTTCTAGGTAAATGGGATAGTTCACCAAAAATGAGAATTCTGTCATCATTTACTCACCCTCATTTTGTTCCAATCCTGTATGAGTTTCTTTCTTCTGTTGAACTAAAAAGAAGATGTTTTAAAGAATGCAGGTAACCAAACAGCCATTGACTTCCATAGTAGGAAAAAAACACTATGGAAGTCAAACTGTTTGGTTACCAACATTCTTCAAAATATCTTCAGTAGAAGAAAGAATCTCATACAGGTTTGAAACAACATGAGGGTGAGTAAATGATGCCAGAATTTTCATTTTTGGGTGAACTATCCCTTTAAACTGTCTAATTTGGTATAAAGATGACCTGCATTTCAATAACTCTAAGTATCCACTACAATCAGACCTCTTGAGAAGCAGACGTTACATTTGAAAGCTCTTATGTGAGCACTTAAAACACAAGCGCACTAATATCTAGCTCTAGACATTTAAAGCTTGTCTTTCTCTGTAGTTTTTAAAAACTATTTATTGGTTTAAGTGCCTTTTCATTTACGTTCACAATGTTTTTGTCACACCCAAAACACTTTTGACAACTAAGTCACCTTACTTTTGTCAGAAAATGACAAACTGAAATTCTTGTTTTCAGCCATAAAGCCTCTGATATTTAATCTGTAACCTTTATTTTAAGTCTTTGTGTGAATTCTCTGAGTTGACTCTTTTTGAAGTGGTATTTGGTAATAAATTACTACGCCAAAGGCCATTTTTCATTTGCTATCAGGAAAAATGTTAACTATTCAACACTAGTCATTGTTCAACTGAAAGAAACACTTGTTTAATTGTTTTTCTACTGTTCAGAGTAGTAATGTTGTCATTATTTGACTCGACACTGTAAATGAAGTGTTTGTATCACATGGGATGATGTGTATATTTACAGAAAGAACATTTAATTTTGTGCATCTGTGGCATGTTTTACCATCTTATTTTTTACAGAGAAATACATTTGTGGGGGATTGCATTCAGTTTAATCCTAAAATAGAGAATAATTGTTCAGTAGCTGTGATTTGTCTGTGTGCAGCTTATGTTCTGATGAAAATTGATTTGTATTTGTTTCATTTTAAATTGGAATTTTTTTGTATTATTATTATTATATTCTTAAGTAGTTGATTTAATCAGAAGATGAAACTTTCCATTTAATATTCACTGCCACATCTAAAAATTTTAATCCAATTACCTGGTATGTCAACATAGCTAGAAAAAGTATACTTAAACACATTAAATTATTAATATAAATGATTATAGTTGTGATTTAAAGGGGAAAAAGGTTCAAAGTGCCATCTAAAAATCTCAAAGGTATTTCCTCACATCATATGTTGTCTAATTTTTGTCCTGGAGCAATCCTCAATTTTGGTTGAGACTTTTGGAAAATATAGGCCTACATTTTTGTTGTTGTGTTTTTGTATCTTTGTGCTAAGTTCAGAAGGAAAATCTCCACAAAGGCTGTTTGCAGTTTTGGTTAGTATTAAAAGAGGAGAGCTGTAAATAAATATTGGTTCGTGTTTTATTTCCAAAAGACTGCTGTTTACTACATAACCACTAGATGGTAGTATTGTAAACGCAATAAATTCATCAAAAACAAGGCAAAATCACAACACACGTGACACGTGAATGATAAACGCTGATGTCCATGCTTTCATAAATTTGAAGTCATGAATATGGTATTAATACTATTAAAACTAGAATATCAATAATTAAGTAAAGGAGAAAAAAATATATATTTCTCTATTACATAAGAAAATGAAGTCTATTTTAGACTTCCATTAAGATTTATTTTTGCATTTTGAATGTGCTTAATTGTCACTTGAAAATATCACAACACTTACTAAAAACCTATAAAATGTAAAATATAATTTTTTGATATATTAAGAATGTGAAACTATTTGCATGACATATCTGTATATTTGTATTACTAAAGAGTTTGAATCATCGTACAGTAAAAATAGTGGAAAAAACAAACAATAATGCAAATTAAAAAAAACGAAAAAATCTACATTTCCCAGAACAAGTGCGCGCACACGCAGGTTCCCCCTCCGCCAACGGGAGCGCGCAATGTGACGTCAGCGCCTTGCCGCGCAGTGATGATGGCGGTGCGTGAACGCGCAGTTAAAGTAATGGCTGCTCTGGAACGGCGGGTGCCTTGTCTCGATGATTTCGTGGGCCAAAGCTGGAGCGTCTGGACGGAAAGAGCCAACCTGACAGCATCGGAGGGTGAGTGAGTGCTTCGTGGCCGGTATTTCTAAATAAACCATACAAAAGTCTCAGGGATGTGCTTTATTTTTCGTGAAAAAGGCACGGCATCCCGAACCATGTTACCCAAACAAAGAACCTGCCGGGTCCTAGTGCCGGCCGGGTTACGCGCTTGCGCTCTCTCTCTGATGAGTGTCGTCATAATAGAACGTGTTCCGTGTTCGTTTTGTCTGGAACTTCAAATGTAACAAACGCACTCAGTTTGAAACCACGAATCTCCTTTTGTCGACTGGCACATTATCACATCAGTTAATAGTGTAGAGATCATTTGCAGGTAGTTTTTATTTTGGCCCCACCCACAGAAGAGCTTGTGCTTCACAGATGACCAGTTCATGGCACAGATTGCATCTTGCATTGAAAATCTTGGGGAATAAAACCTAAACAACCGGCTAGATCTCATATTATTACTCTCATTAAACACCACAGTATGCATAATTCAGTACATGTCCTTTTTTCTCTCACAGGTTTGACTCAATATAGTGCATTTAGGACTGTAACCATTTATTCTGGACCAAATATAGTCCACCTTTGAAGAACCCATCATATATCTGAATATTGGAGGGGACACGTCCCCTGTTTACCATGGTTACGGCTCTTTGAATTGTTGGGTTTGAAGGTTGGATGTATATAAGCGGCCCATAACCCATATGTGCTGGTAAAGCATTGATTGGTAATGCTTCTGTAATGGTCATGTTTTATGTTCCCTCTCTCTACACTTCCTGCAATCATAGGGTCCGATGGAGATGAATACAGCAAGAATGGCAAGAAAACGATGGAAACCATGACACTGAGGAAAGAGGGTAGGCAGTATATACTTAACTTTGATTTCATTGGGAGACAGCGGTATTACCATGAAATTAATCCATTTATTAATGGACTGATGTATAAGCTGATTAATTGTCCGGTATTTGGCTGTTTGGAGATTATCAACATTAACAAATGTGGTGGTTCTTCCTGTCATGTACCAACATTTATAAACAGCCTTATAGATCTATAATAAACATGTTCTTTTGTGAAATTCATATTTTTTTGTTCAATGTCATTAGTTTCAATTCAACAGTTATTACAATGTTATATAGGGTGAACACTAAATTACCCAGTTTAAACAGTGCAGTTTACATTCAGTTTATAAGCATTATATCAGCTATCAACCACTTTTCTCTTTAAATTTTGGCAAAAACCATTGAAATTCTCACATTGGTCGTCTTGTAAACCCATTCTAACATATTGTAATTTCATCCTTGTCATAAAATCCCTAATAATTAACATTTCTCTAATGATTTTACCAATTATGACAAAGAAAGTAGTGGTCAGCCTATATTTATTTTCTTTAAACAATACCAACATGGTAGCTATGTCAGTATGCACAATATTTGGCAGATGACGCATAATAAATATTGCTGAAATGAAATGAATGCTTATATGAATGTAATGATACACAGCCTCTAACATATCTTATGTGGTTATTAGCAACATGTACCTTCTGTGTAATTTATATATCATACTCAAAATTGCTGAAATTAGTTTTTATCAACAATTTAAAAAAATACTGACAGCCTAGTCGATGAATAGTATATATATTTTTTTCTATTTTCAGTTTTAACTTGATTGCAAACATACATTGCTTTTTTGCCCAATGCTGATAATCAAAAATGGCATAACATTTAACATAAAAGGTCTATTTTCTTTTAAATAAAACATTTTCATATTTTTGTGACGATAATGTGAAATGTTTCTGTTCAGTTTAACCTTAAGATAGTCAAATATTTGACGGTCACTAGTATGAACTGCCTTTGCATGTTTAGTTGACTTGAATCATTCTCTCTGGAGAAAATGTGTGCATTTAGAAACAGTTTCTGTAGTTTCCAGTTTTCGAACGGAGCTAATTTTTCCATATTGTTTGCTATGCATCTGCAGATATGTCCATCTTTGGTCATTATCCTGGGCACGATGACTTCTACCTGGTGGTGTGTGGCCACTGCAGTCAGGTGGTGAAGCCTCAGGCATTCGAAAAGCATTGCGAGAGGAGACACGGCCCTCTGGGTAAGCTCTATGCACACCTCCGCTCCACCCCACCTCCACCTCAGCAGCAAAGACCCCGCCATGGACACACCCCGCCCTCCCACGGAACATCCTCTTGGAGTGGCAGAAACCAGAATGTCGTGCCCCCGCGGGCATCTCCACAATCCCCCTCCACGCCGCCTCAATTCAGACACTCAAAACCTCCAAAAGATGGAGTTTGGTAAGATTAACGAATCTTTTATGTTTATGGGATAGTTCACCCGAAAATTAAAAAGGTCATTTATGTCATTCCAAACCGTAAGACTTTTGTTCATCTTCGGAACACAAAGTAAGATATTTTTGTTGAAATCTGATAATGTCTGTCCGTCCATTGAAAGTCTATTCACCCCAAACTCTGACATTTATAAAGAGGACATAAAATAAATCCATATGAATCTACCTGTTTAACCCAAGTTTTCTGAAGAGACAGGCTTTTATTTAGGCTTTTATTCACATATAAACATTGATCAGCGAACACAAACAGCTCAACCATGCTAGCTTGATGCGTGAAAACAAACGTCATTGGTTCTTGTTGAAGCTCAAATGTGCTGCGTAACACACAAGAATGAACCTCATTGGTTCTCGCATATCAAGCTCGTTTGTAGATCAAAGTTTATATGTGAATAAAATCCTAAATTAAATCTGTTCATCATATAAAGCAATCGTGTCTCTTCAGAAGACTTGGATTAAACCACTAGATTCATATGGATTTATTTTACATTCTGTTTTTGATGCGTCAGAGTTTTGGGTGAATAGACTTTCAGTGGAGGGACAGAAATCTCTAAGATTTCATTAAAATTTGTGCTCCAAAGATGAAAAGTCTTATGGATTTGGAACAAAATGAGAGTGAGTAAATGATGAACGAATTTTCATTTTTGGGTGGATTGTCTCTTTAAAAGAGTGTCTGAAGTGTAAGAGTCTGATAATCTGTGGTTATTAGCAACATATACAACCTGTATAATTTATAAATGACTATCTTTTCCCCAGGCACTCACCTTCAAACTCGAGTCATTCAGAATCAGCTGTTTTTAAGCAGCCCCCTCCCATCGAACCCACACGGAGCTCCCCTCCCCCTACTCACAGAGACCCCCCATGGCCACATGGAGGCCCGTCGCCCAATCGGCCTTCCTCAACTGAGAGGCCTCAATCCCAGAGAGGCGAGGTTGCCTCGGCCCCTGTCGCCCCCGGACACCTCCGTGGGCAAAGAACGTACAAGATGGTCTCCAGTAAGTCCTGACTGAGGTCCATCATAGCCATCTTTCCAAATTAGGCTGATATATTATCAAATTTGCACTTAGTAATCAAGTTGCGCACATTTTCAATTTTTTTTTCTCACGTGCATGACTACTTTTGATGTACAAAGGCTGCATCTTTTTGCCTTTTTTCCTGACATCTATATGTATAATCAGGCCCCAAAGTCAAAATCTAAACATAAAACCAAGCTTTAGCCACAGAATGGTCCTTAAATGCTTTATGGAATTATGGTGAAAGGAATTTTATATGAATTTGACCATAAAATGCTTTTCTCGTTTTTCCGCAGAAAAAGAATGTGACCTCGACAAGCACTGTGGTGTGTTGGACCCTGAGAGAAAGAAAGTTTGTACTCGACTTCTGACCTGCAATGTGAGTTGACTACCACTTCATCTAACCATATCCTGTTATCAGTGTGCTGCATTTCTTATTCATAGTGACATTCTGATCTTTATTCAGACAGAAGCGGAATTATTGCTTTTTACTGCTCTGTAGTAGTAGTAGTAGTAGTAGTAGTGGAAATGTATCTTGCCATCAGAGTTTTGAAGCCCTTCACTGGAAGCTGGTTTCAGTGTGTAGACAGACAGGAAGTTCAGCCGACATGACTAACAGGAAATGGGGAAGGGATTACAGGAAAAGCCTCTCTTCATTTGTGTAGCACGGCTTCAGGTTTTTGTTAAATCAACAGAAATGATCTGTGTGTAGGACTAGACAGTGTAGCTAAAATATAAATAACAATACATAAACCTCTTTTTTCCATTCCTCATTTTTTTTTTTTAACTAAAGCATTGTAACACATGAGAAATATTTCACAGGAATTTGCATGACAATTTTTGAGTGATGAATGACTATAACAGAGTATTTGGGTGATAAACGATGTTTAATGCTCTAATACTCATGAGTTATGAGATGAGGGATTGTGAAGCTATCTATAGGAGTAATAAAAAGCACACATGAAATGCCATAATAAAAAGTGTATTAAAATCACTGAATATTGCAAAGTGCTTGTGAATATTTGAGATATCAGGCATGTTTTTTAAGAACTCGGGAACTCGAATAAAGGAAGAATGTGTCTTGTTTTACAGCTAAATGATGTTTTTCAAAATCCAGGGCACAGTGCTACACAAGTGTTATATAAAATGTTTTTTTGGCCATAAATTTATAATAACGCATTGTTTGCATTGTGCAATCATCAGGGTGAGCACTTCCTCTAAATTATTTATTCAAACTACACAATCCCTTAAAGGCTTTCCAGTGCTTAATATTCTACAAAAGACAAAAAAGCAATTCCTGATGAAAGCGCTTGCGCTCTCATCAGTTCAAACCAGTTAGAATATGTTTTATGAAAAGTGTGTTGCAGGGTTTCAGTCCAAAAAAAACATTATCTCTCCTCCAGATTCATTCCATTCATCAGCGCAGGAAGGTGCAAGGCAGAAGTAAAAACTTTGACCAGTTGGTGGCGGAGCTGAAGATGAGTTCGAAGGCTCGTGATCGTGTATCTCAGGCCCCGGAGAGTTCAGCTGCTCCGACTGCAAGCCCAGAACCTCCCAGAGATTCACCTGCACCGCCTCTCTGCCGGAGACCTCTGACCAACAGCCCTGCATTCAGGTTAGAAACATCAATCAAAAAAATCTCTCTATAATATATATATTATATCAGTATCATTGCTATCAAATTTAACGCGCTAACGTATGCGACTAATTGTTTCAGTTTAACGCTTTAAAAATATTTAACGCAATTAACGCGTTAATCCGTTTTTTTTCCCCCATCCATATTCATGCAAAAGCTTTTAAACCATTAAAACGCGACAAGACGCTAAAGAGAACTTAGTGCGGTTCTGGTGCGCTTCTGTGAATCCCCTGTCTGTGTTCTGACAAAAAGTCAGTTTGTGCTACCAACACTATATTTGCATAGTTTTAAGGGTAGGTTTAGTGTAGGTGTAGGTAAGGATGTTAATAAAGCCTCAGACCACATGAATATAATGGTGGTAGCACAATCTGATAGGTAATCTTTTTTTCACTGTCAAATTATGCTATTTACTGTTTTAATGGGACGTAGCAAAATCTGAGCAGATAGCACTCGCTCTTGAACAGACAAAAACACACAAAATTATGCCAAAATTATCCTTTTTGTTGAGTAAGCACAGTCTTAAATGAGATAAATAAAGTATTAAATGAATAAGGAGTTGTGAAAAATAGGATGCAAATCCACGTCATGTGCTGCATGTCTTAAAGTGACGGCAGCCTAATAAACCTGCTACAGTTATGCAGTGAAGACTGTAAAGTGTTTGGTAACTGCTCTGATTCTGGATATTCTGTTAGATCAAATATTTAAAATATACTGTCTTTATGTTGTTTTTACATTAATTTGGTGATTAAATGTGAAATTATTACAATATAAAAATGTATTACAAACTTTAATCTGACAAACTTGCCATAAGTGCGATTGATCATGATTAATTACAGAAAAATTTGATTAATTTTATTTTTTTATTGGTTTGACAGCATATATAATATTTTATTTATATATATATATATATATATATATATATATATGTGTATGTGTATGTATATGTGTGTATGTGTTGTCAAAAGCAAAAGTACTGACTTTGATACCAAGTCATTACTGAAATTTTAAAAATATGACGCTTTGAGCGCTGTTGAGCGGACTCGTAAACACCTCTGATTGGCCATTGTGTTCACATGCTCAACAAGTATGTCTCTGATTGTTTACAATGATCAAAGCATTTGAAAGTACACAGAAGTGTTTGAAAGCGGGAGTATTTGAAAGCAGGCGTCTATCAGCAGACCGGTCTGTTGACACCTGCTTTCAAATGCTCCCATGTGTATCTAAGCGCTCGGTGAAGCGCGTCATTAATGTCTATTTACAACATGTTCTTGAAGCGTTGATCAATGTAGACAATCACAGACATATCTGATGAGCATGTGAACACAATGGCCAATCAGAGGTGTTTACGAATCCGCTCAACAGCGCTCAAAGCGTCACATTTTTAAAATTTCAGTAACGCCTTGGTATCAAAGTCAGTACTTTTGACAACACTAATATAATTTATGATTTTTAGCTTTTTTTTATGTGAAATTAAACTGTAAGTGAACTGTTACTGTTAATGTACATTATTTGGCGAATAGTTGCATGTAGTTTGCTGGAGTCTTTAAAGTCTCTAAACTCTGAGACTAACTGCATCTGTTTGCCTCTGTTCGTGTGGCAGAACGCCCACATTGTCGGAAAGCGCGGAGGAGGATAAACCCCATCTGGAGGATGGCAGCACACGACCACACTCTCCTCTCACCCAGGCCCACATCTCAGGTGATGAGAGTGAAGGAGAGGGGAACGATGAACCCGCAGACTGGCACTCAACTCCATGGCATCCCAAACCAGCCGCGGTACAAACAAACATTTACACAGTGTCATCTAACATTACTATAATTATGTAAAAGGCAGGCAATAAGAGTTATAGAAGTAATTAAGGTAAGCATCAGTATTATAATGGTTCATAATTGGGCTTATTGACGAGAGCGTCGTCAGAAGAGAGCCATGAAAGGCTCTAAAGGAAAAGTTGTGCAGAAAGCCCTTATATGGAGATGGTTTGGCCATGTTTTATGCAAATGACTTGAATACTCCAAATTCGTGTTGTGAATTAGCCGGAGAAGTTCTCCTGTGCATACAAATAATCCACACAATTATTAGTGACTGAGACCCGTTGTCTGTGATTTTTAAATGCTAACTCTTTATACAGTCTTTATATTTGAAAGAAAGAGTATTAGTATTAATGCTTGGCTTTTCCATAGCTTTGTTCATTTGGGAGTCATTCTCTGGGTCACGGTGTCTTCACTTTCGATCGACGATTGCACCATCTACGGTCTGCCATGAGTGTCATGGTGGAGAACCACCTCAGCGCACATCTGTGGAAGTAAGAACCTCCCAACTTGTATATGCCGTATCATAACAGTATGATTGTGCCATTGTGTCAAACAGTGTGGTCATATTAACAAAAGGCTCAAAAGCAGGCATTGCTGCTGTGGCAATCTCCAAAATCTCACAAAACGCATCACAAACATGTCCAAGTAATACTTCAACCTGATATCAAAAGGAAAAAGTAAGAATTGTGAACAAAGCTTGCTTTTAATTTTTGCATTGTTATATATATATACATATACATATATATATACATTCATTCATTCATTCATATATTCATTATGGTAATGTACTGTGGTTGTACTGTCATTTTCCCCCTCTGCTTTTAATTAAGTATATTCCAGCAATGAGAATCATCATCAGAATCACAAAACCAGTCACAAATATGTCCAAGTAATATATTTTACCCTGATATCAAAAATTTAAATGAAATCTTAGGCCATTCATCAAATTTGCAATAGTGTAACGGAAAACATATTTAGACATATTAAACTAATAAAAACAATTATATATATATATATATTTAAACTTTATTTAAATTGGAAAGTATTCATTTGTACTGCCTTTTTTGTGCTGATTTTAGTAATTGTGTTACAGCAGTGAGAATCATCGTTGCAAATGAGAATCACAAAAACCAACAACTAAAACCATATGATACTATAATAATACAGTAATAATAATACATTTGGTTTTGGGGGAAATGTGTTTAAAGGTTTAGTTCATCCTAAAATAAAAATTAAGTCATTGTTTACTCACCCTTGTGTTGTTCTAATGCAGTATATGTCTTTTATAGTCTTTTGTTAACTGTATAAATGTTGTTTGTTTTCACCATGAAAATAGCCTTGTTGCTGACAGTTCACTCCGACTCGACCAGAAAAAGCACACAAGTTGTGAGTTTTTTGAGAAATGAAGATCAATAAATATGCAACATAAAATACAATCCATGTACTTCCTCTTTTGAGGCGAATATATCCATCGTAACAAGAAGTTGTTACATTTTTCAGCTGTCAACCAGACTTCCTGACCTGAGAACTCAGTGTGAAGAAAGTAGACAGATACTTTTTTTTTTTTTCAATTTCTAGGCGTTTCATACACAATTTCATATTGTGTTTTTATTAATCTTGATTTTTCACAACTTGTGTGCTTTTTCTGGGCAAGTTGTGAGTGAACTGCGGTGCACAGAAGACCAACTGCCAAGGTCAGAATTTTCGTTAAATAATACATTAAATTTCTGTTTGTTTTTCACCAAATCCTATCGTATAGTCCCAGAACATGGAATATATATAATACGTGTTGCATGGGATCGTTCTGTGATATTTTTTTTTGTTTTTTTGTTTTCTAAAAGCTTGATGCTGGTCACTATTCACTGGCATTACATGGACGAGCGTGAGTGGGACATATATATTTATATATATATTTTTTTTATTCTCCTTTTGTTGTCCGAAAAAAAAGGGCATATGGCATTAGAACAACACCAGAGTGAGTAAATGATGACTTAGTTTACCCTAAAATGAAAATTATCTCTTTAATTTAAATGAAGATACACAATGTAAATGTTTTTGTCCTTTGATTTTGGGTGAAATGTGAGCGGGGCTTGTTCTTGACGCGTGTCATGAGATTCACTCACAGATTGCGCTCCGAGACTGTTCCAAGATCCACTAAGGTTAATCTCCATTAGTTAAAGCTCTTCAGACCCTAATGAAACCTATTTCTTCTTGACAAATCTGTCTTTACTCCCTGTACTGCATGCGAAAGTGAATATTCTTCTGATTCCCTCCTGCTTCCTCTCTCCTACTCGCAGAAAAATACCTCAAGCATCCGATCCTCATTCCCAGAGTCCCCCAGCCAAGCCTGCAGCTGTTCCTTCCTCTCCTTCCTCCATTTCCCAGCATTCCAAACAGAAAGCAGGAAGTCACAACCCAACTTCTCTCAAGACTTCCTTCTACTCTTCCCACGGACCAGGCAAGGAGCCAAACCCACAGAGTTCATCCACCAGCAAGGCTTACGGTCAGTCCGAGAACTCTGGGGGCGGTCAGTCCACAGCTCCCCCTTCTAAACTCGCTCGAGCTCCTGCTCAGTCGGGCCCCGGTCGGCCCAAGAATCCGGTCGGCCGCCCCAGCAAACAGCAGCTGCGTCTCAGGGAAACAGAGCGGACGTCCACGACGGACGCCTCTGCACTGCGCAAACGGAAAGCCTCTTCTTTCCAAGAGTCGGACGCTGTCAGCCCGGACAAGAATTGCATGTCCCAGAACAAGGGGCGGCCCCTCATCAGCAAAACGCCACCGTCAGCCTCTCACGGACAAACCAACGGCTCGCTTTCGCCAGGAAGCAAGCCGCGTCCCCAGCTCACACCCTCGGATCCCCACGCGCCCTCCTCGTGGGCCTTTAAGAGGACTCATCCCCCGGCCCACCATTCGGCGCCGGACGCTGCCCCGCACGGCCGAGGAGTGGACTCAGGACTGCATGGCAGGGTGGCCAGCTTTGATCACAAGGGTTTGGGGAAGAAACGCAAGAGCAGCGGCTCCTCTCCGCCCTCCAAACCCCACCGGCTGCCCACCTCCCCTCATTCCGGCTTCTATCCCTGGAAAGAAAGCAAAGGGGCGGGACTCTCCATAGGAGGGGAAAAGAAACTCAGCACACAAAAGGTGAGTGCATGTTTAGTTTTGTTCATTTTTAATATTATATTAATATTAATATTCTGTTGGCACTGTATCTCTTGAGCTATGCTCAAATCAAATTTATCAATACATTTGTATAAGTCGGCCCAGATTTAAAGGGATAATTCACCCAAAAATGAAGTTTCTGTCATCATTTACTCACCCTCATGTCGTTCCAAATCCATAAAACTTTTGTTAATCTTCGAAGCACAAATGAAGATCTTTTAAGGAAATATGAGATTTCTGTCCCTCCATTGACAGCTACGCAACTGACACGTTGTCGCTTTTAAAAAGTTCATAAAGAGATCATGAAACTAATATGAATTGAGCGGTTTAGTCCAAATCTCGAGAGACTCGGTCACTTTATATGATGAACAGATTGAATTGGAGTCAGTCGTTTGTTTTTTGTTTTTTCTGTGATAATGCAATGAAACGGACATAATTTTTGGCCAGGCTGTCGTACAAATAAATTATGAAGACATGCAAAATTGAGAGAACCAATGAAATATTAATAACTGATTATGCTGTAGTCAATGTCAAATTGTTTTGCATAGTAAAATAAACCCGTGGCTGTAGTTTGGCCCTTTTTTGCCAAATAATTTTGTTAAAGACTAGTTTAGTTCTTCCCTCATAATTAAAATATTTCTCATATTTTGATCGTTTATTCAAACTTGTAGGGTTAGGGTGCAATTCAGTTCATTCCTCTTCCTGTTTTTTTTCACTAGAACATCATGTACAAATTTTGAAGTCTTCCTAATTCACAATGAATAAAAGTGTTGTAATTGTTGAAATCTGTGGATTTCTCATGCAAGAATGCATTATTATGATAAAGTGACATTAAAAATATCTTTGAAATAAATGCTGTTTTTTTTTTTTTTTTTTTTTTACTTTCTATTCATCAAAGGATCCTTAAATGCATAATGGATTCCATAAAACACAACTATTTTCAACAATGAAATGTTTTTTGAGCAACAAATCATCATATTAGAATGATTTCTGAAGGATCATGTGACACTGAAGACTGGACTAATGCTGAAAATTCACAGGAATAAATTACATTTTAATATATTCAAGTATAAAACAGTTATTTTAAATGTTGTTTCTACTGTAATTTCGATTAAATAAAATAATGCCGGCTTGGTGAGCATAAGAGACTTTTGAACGCAAGTTTTACTTGCATATGCAATGTTGCCTTTTATGAGTGGCTTGGGTATAATATTAGACACTGATTCTAAATATGGTTTATCATCATATTAATTGTTTTATGTTGCCTTTTCCTGCAGCCAAAATTGCACCACTGAGAGTGCCAGCCTTACAAGCCACTAAAAGAGCGAGCCCTACGAACTCTACCATATAGAACTATGGACGCAGGACTCCGGATGTTTGACTGACTGTTTGAATTGTGTATGTATGTATGTGTGCGCGCGCATGTTTAGCTACTATGAATGTCTGTCTGTGTGTATGTATGTATGTTGATGTGTATGAAATAAGATGGGGGAGTGAATTTCTCTGTGAATTCAGAAAATACCTCAGAATCTACTGAATAATGCTGCTACGTAAATGTTGTTTATAAAATGGATTAAAATATTCTTTATACTCAGCACTGTCTGTCTATTTCACTCGATAGCTTGTGTAAAAAATTTAAATGTAATTAGACATGAAGTCTCACCAAAATATACACAGCATGCATATATACATTACATATTTCAGTCAATTATTTGTTTAAAAAAGCAGACTAATTTATATATATATATATATATATATATATATATATATATATATATATATCTATAAATCTATTTTTAAAAAAAGTCTTTATCCAGTAATCATGAAACGCGGGAAAAATAATGGAAATTCATTGGTCAGAGCACCACACCTTTTCTGCCAAGTGTACAAAAATGACAAAAGTTGGTTTGTCTGTGAAAACGGATCATCGGTCCGCCTCTAGATGTCTTGATTTTTTTTTTTTTTTTTTCACTTTTAAATGTCTTGCGCATCCATTACGCTGGCAAAAGCTTAGCTCATAAATATTAAGTAGATTACTGGTACGTATCATGTATATTCTGAATATTAAAAAGGCTATGCTGACGTTCCTCGGCTACTGTCCTATGGCGAACGTTCGTCATGAATATTAATGTGGTCTTGCTCGCGTTGCTTGGTAACCTTCCAATCGCAGCTGCATGGCTCCTGAATATTAAGAGCGAATCCTTTACCGTAGTAGGATTCCTATCCAGGAAATGCGTTTCTATTACTGTCACAAGTTACAACCACCAAACAAACAGGAATAACAGCGTTCCTACCGCGAGTGTCTTTTGTTTTTTAAACCGAGCGAGTTGAAATGTTATACATTTCGGTTCTAAAAATCCCGGATAAATGTGATTTTGTGAAGCTCAGTGGGAATGACACTTGAGATACGTGTTCTGTTGTGTACTTTGGACTTAAATGTAAATATCTGAGTTGCTTGGGAATGCCGCTCGGGATGCGCTCGTCGTCGGATGTGGAGTACAGTGCGGTTGGAGAGGGGCTCGGGATGCGGGACTTCTGGCTCTATGTGTGGCTGCGCAGAGTGTCTGTGGTCGCGGCGCACATCATTTCACTCGGCCTCTTCATTCTCATATCCATACTGTCCAGACCAGGAACAAGTGAGTTATTTCACTTCGTTTGCATTTACTTACATCTGCATGTATATATTTGATTCATATATGATGCTAGTCTGTGGCAGTGCCTAGGTTACATGGATGATAATATCATAATACCGAAATTTAAGTGGCATTTAAATGGTACTTAAAGATAGTTTAAAAAAAACCACGATACATGTCCAAGAATATGGAAGTGCTCTACTTCATGGTGTTAAAAAGTTTTCGGAAAACTATTTAAATTAAATTACGTAGAAATTTCTGACTGATTAATAATAACTTGGTTTAATAATATGTACGAGTATATATAAAAGCCTCTAAGTGCCATCTGAAATTTTCTTCTAAAATGAGTATTTTTATCAAGCTCGTATGTTTATGTTCAGTTATTTCACTTTAATGGCAATGAAAAGGACCTATTAATGGCCATTAAAGTGAAATTGCTGAACCTAAACAATAGAGCTTGATAAAAATACTCATTTTAGAAGAAAATTTCAGATGGCACCTAGAGGCTTTTGCATCTGAACATCTCTCTCTCTCTCTCTCTCTCTCTCTCTCTCTCTCTCTCTCTCTCTTATATATATATATATATATATATATATATATATATATATATATATATATATATATATATATATATACACACACATATATATGTATGAATGAAAGTGCCGTGTCATTTCTACACCGAAAGTAGACATTTCCACAACAAACCAAGAAGTACCTTGTTTACCATAATAGTACTACGTTTTGTATTTTTTATAGTATTATTTGAAATATATTGGTGAATACAATAATCATTCACTACCATGGTATATCTTGACGTACATTGAAGTTATTATGATATTTTTGGACATTTTACCATGTTTTTAAAGATTTCATGCTATTTTTTGATACACCAAATTGGAGTACTATGTAAATACCATTGTAGCTATATATGAAATACAAAAAAGTACCA
Organism: Megalobrama amblycephala; assembly: GCF_018812025.1. Classification (NCBI taxonomy): domain Eukaryota; kingdom Metazoa; phylum Chordata; class Actinopteri; order Cypriniformes; family Xenocyprididae; genus Megalobrama; species Megalobrama amblycephala. Next base: position 27,047,401 of record NC_063064.1, read on the forward strand.
TGGTATTACTGTTTTTTGACATGTACTGTGGTAATTCTATAGTAGAAACATGAACTAATGATGTTAAGCATATGGAAGGTTTAGTATTGATAAGATAAAAATGAATATGTGTTTCTAAATATCATGCTGTGTTTATTAATTTCAGGTCTCTTCTCTTGGCATCCTGTCTGCATGTCACTTGGGGTACGTTTTTATATATTCAAATACACAAGATATTATACAATTCAGTATGTTTTTAGCCATAAGTCAGATTTCCTGCAGTTTTTAATAATGCAGTGTGTCTCATTGACGTTCAGCCTCTCAGGGAATGAATAAAATATGTCTTTTGTAAATAATGAATAGAGTGTGGTGAAACACAAAGACAATGGAATTAGCCTCAGCTGCTTTGCCATGAGAATCTGGTTACACTGACCTTGATGACAAACATAACACATTCACTTCTGTACTCATAATGAGGTGTGATGACCTGATAGAGGTCATTCTCAGAATCTGACCCATGTACAGTACACCATTTTCACAAAACACAGCTGTTTTCAACATTGATTATAATGAGAAATGTTTCTTGAGCAGCAAATCAGCATATTAGAATGATTTCTGAAGGATCATGTGACACTGAAGACTGGAGTAATGATGAAAAAAAAATTCAGCTTTGCATCACAGGAATAAATTACATTTTCTAATATATTACAATAGAAAAGTTTTTTCAAATCATAATAATATTACTGTTTTTACTGTCGATGAGCATAAGAGACTTCTTTCACTTTTGAGTGGTATTGTAAATTGAACTCTTTCCAAAAAAGCAGGAAAATTTGTGTTTTACTTGATATGTCTCCTTTAAACCTGTCCTCTTTTCTCTCCTGTCTTAGTTTTGCCTGTGCATGACAGAAGGGATCCTGCTTTTCTCCGCTGAAGGCACCCCGTTCTGCTTCAAATCCCGTAAGTGGAAGGTCCGTCTGCACTGGTTCTTTCAGGCCCTGCTGCTGGTGTGTGGAGCTACAGGACTCTGCTTCATGGTGGCCAGTAAGAACATAAAGGAGAATTCGCACTTCACTTCCTGGCACAGCCTGCTGGGACTCACTACGATGGCTGCTACTGTGCTGCAGGCGATATGTGGCGTCATTCTCCTGTTCCCTAAACTCATTAGCACTTACTCATTTCCTCGGTGGAGACTGTATCATGCCACCTGTGGCCTGGTGGCTTACTTGCTGGCCACCATCACGGTCATGTCAGCCATGTTTACAGACTGGTTTCAGGCCTCGGTGACAGGCACAATTTGGTATATCTTCCTCCTCCTCCCACTTTTTCCTGCCTTAGTAGTGATGAACCAAATCACTAGTGCCTTCCTGCCCAAAAAGAAGATTACTAGTTGAAAACTAAAGCCTCAAATTAGAGCCTTATTTAGGGATCTGGGGCCTCATTTATAAAGTTCCCTAAATGGGAACATACAGCAATTTCCAAAATGTTCCTACGAATGTTTTATAAAGTGTCCATATGCACAAAAAAGGTTCCAAATTGCATCACACTTTATAAATCACACTCATCATCATGGGCAAGCGTGTGTATATATACACATGACAACTCTCTGAATAGATTTAACCAGCATTTATTAATAAGAATGGTATGTACATAGGTTTAGTCTTGGCAGATTAGATCTGCCACGCTGCTGCATGACTGAAAGCTACTGCTGAAAAATGCGCATAAATACGCAGAATAGAATGCAAGCTGCTGCAAGGGAAGTAGGGAGAACCCCCAGATCTAGACAGGTGGTGCTGGGGAGGGAGGAGGGCTAGGAAAATTCCCATGGTGCAATTCACTGAGTTGAGCCTGTTTGGGACTGAAATAAATAGATAGAATAAACAGGGGTGCGTTTCCCAAAAGCATCTTTAGAGAACTATGGTCGCAAATTCTGTTGAACTCTGTCAAAGACTATAGAATAACACAAGATGCATCACTCCTATTGGTTTGAATGGGAGAAAGTGCAACACGCAATATGGTGAAATAAGTCCTGCCTTCCAAATAAGAGCCAATCGCCGACTGGTAAAGTCACTGCAGAGGCCGTTTGAAACTCCGGTTCCTATAGAAACAGATGCGCGCTTTCTATAGAGACGTGCACTTAGGACTGCGCATACGCATTAGCTTGATCCTGCCTGAAAAATACAGTTTTTTTTGTCATGATTCGAGCGTTTGGAAACATTTGTTGTCAGATTTCATTGGTGATTTAAAATATGAAATTGGCGAACAGCTTTGGAGAATTTGATGTTTCTCCATTCAAAGAGATAGGAGCTGCACTTGCATGCCTGAGAGGTGTTTCAAAGATGGCCGCCAAGCTAAATGACTTGTATTAAAGGGACTTTGACTCTGTTGATAACGACGGAACTTGTGACCATATTTGGCTTTGTGAAACGCACTCCAAATCGACTGGCCAAAGTGGACAGTTTTAAGAGAACCAATCAGCTGCTCGGAAGAGTTTCATGACTGAACTATATATAAATATAAATACATACAATTTTTTCAGGAAATCATATAATTAATAAATAAATTTAAGTGACGTAATTATCAAAAAAGTTGCTTATATGTGCATATAAAAATATTAATGCATATTGTGATTGTCTTTTTATATTTACCTCCAACAATGTTGGATTTTTTTGGTAACACTTTTCAATAATGTAATCAAATCCAATTGAATGTGCATTTTATAAATGAGGCCCCTGAGCTTTAGAAACTCTAGAAACAGCATGAATCAAATGTGATGACATTTGATTTCATTTCTTCCACTTTTTGACATTTTAAATGACGTTCACTCACATAGGATTTTGGCCCTGTCCCAAAAGGCACACTTTATGTGTACTTGCAGTCTTTTAAGGCCAGTTCACACTGCACCAGCAGACGCCAACCAACGGCAACAGATACTTTGTTGGGTTTTGTTGGATCAGTGTGTTACTCCTGTTGGCATTGGTCGGCGTTTGTTTGTTTGGCAGATTGTGAAATTGTCTGAGAAGTGACGTACTGTAATCTGGTGATTGTCCATCTTCAGAGGTACAAGCAGTTGAGATAGGCCCTGCAGTCATACAAATAGTATGTGTAGTTTAATTCTACTGGGATAGGAAAACTACAAATATTCATCCAAACCAGTAGGTGTCACTGTAAAATCCAAAACCACCGTTGTATTAAATAAGATAGTCTAAATAGCATTTTTGCATCTCTGACTAGCACGTTCGGTGATCATATGGTCATTCTCACAAAAGTGAGCAACTAAAGGCAGTTAGCGAAGTGTATATAGTAATTTTAATGAATTAAATTAGCTGTTTATAATCAGGTGATCCTGCGTGTCCTTGTGACTTGTTTTGAAACCTTTATTTACCAGGGATTTTGTAAACCCAAGGACTATGCACTGAAAATATATTTGCATATTTTCAATATTTACATATTTTTTGTTAAAAAAAAAAGAAAAAGAAAAAAAAAAGAATGTTTTACCTTCATAATGAGTATGGTGTACTGACTATAATGAATATGGAGTGCTGACTACTGATATTTTGTTCTTGAGGACCTGCTTGAACATTATAAATGAGTAATTCTATATTTGCATATTTTTCGTAATCTAATACAAGCAATTGGTTGTGCTTCACAGAGGACACATTTTTTGTTTTTTACTATGCACTGCTGAATAGGGAGCCTTGTGGCACTCTGGGAAAATGAACAAAATTGCTGTTTGCATTGCAAGAATATGCTTATTGTATTAATATAAAACTTGCAAATGTTTTAGATATATCATTGTCATGTTCTTCTCTAATTTCAACCCCATCCTTGTGAGTTTTGCATGATTTTACAGAGCTGTAGTTCAGTTTGTTCATGTTGCAGTAGCATTTGATTGTGTGCCTTCCTCTGTATGATACTCTCCTGAACAACATGACAGAAAAATGTGTTATTTTGACTTTTTTTTTTTTTCTTCTTTGTCTGGACTAGAGATGCAATGAGAACATTTTACTGTACTTCCCAATATTTATTTTTATTATGGCTGATAACAAATATGTTTTGTGTGTTATTTTGAGAAAACTATGTAAGCTTCAGTCTAAATATAAGCCCTAGTAATATCTGCATCCAACGATAAAGATAAATGATAATGGCCGATAATGTTATATTGTGCATTTAGTCTGGACAGTAAAATGAGCAAATTAATGTGGGCATCTGAAGCTTAGTTCAAAGTCAGTATCAGTGTATTTTTTACATTATGTGACACATAACTAGAGATTATTTGTTCCACCTCTTGTGTTTATATATGCCTGTATTATTTGTGTGCTGCATTTTAACACATACTAGACTAGTATAACAGTTATGTGCAGTGTCATGGACTCTGGTTTAATACAGACGGTTTACTGTATTGATTTGACAGTGCAAGTTTTTTTATGAAACTGCACAATGTGGTCAGGTTATAAGATTCTAAAGCTACAACTTTGAATGTAGAAAACAATGACTCAGGGTTGTGTATGAATTACTGGCATTTCAAAATATGAGTATTTTACTCTATACTGTATGTATTTGAGGGTTGGCGTGATCATTCTTATGAACAGTAAATGATTGTTTTTACTCAATGCTTTGTCAGTTTCTTTCTTTGTCAAATAAGCATTATTTACAAAAAGACTTGTCACATGTTTTATCTGCTGATGTCATAGTAAAGCAAAGTAAATGTTTTCTTCGACAAATTTTCCCATGATTTATTTAAAATTGCATTCATCAGATTTATACACGGATGTAGAAATGAAGTCAGCTTGGTCACAAAATAAAAGTTATTTTTAGCAGGAAAGCAAGACGGGCTATTTATACTTGTAAATAGACACTCCGTAAATGAATAGTAAAGCATTCTGAAATGGTCCAAACTCTCATTCACCAAAGCCCATCAGAAACACAAAACTCATCTCTGAACACGATGCTTGATTGGAGGTAGATACTGTGTTGGAAAATAAATTCAAATGAGTGTTTTTGCTATTAAAATCAGTTTGTGCTTGTCAGAATATATTCAGTAAATAAATAAAGACCCAGAGAACATAGTTCACAATGCAATGCAATCAAAAAAAAAAGATTCAGGCTGTAGTGAAGACACAGACGTCATCTTGAGCTATTTTTAACATGGATTTTGCATGCTTGTGTACGCATAGCCTCTTCCAGCAGAGGAAAACAAATCGAGTGATCCAGAGTCTTTTCATTAAAAATCATACATTCTTGTACAAAAACAATGTCACATGAAGGCTAAAGCCTTTAGTATCCTGTGTAAACCAGAAACATCATCATGCCATCTCAAAGAAAAATCATGATCATACACCCATGTGCTTCATTGACCCTCTTCACAGATGAGTGTGACTGTGCCGTTCAGCAGATCTTCCATGCTCACGGCCACGATTCCAGAGCCGCCGGGAGTTTCCTGTTGATCACCCAGAGCGACGAACACCTGCTGTGACCCCTCAATCCGGGATTGGTCGAGGCTAATCACTTGCTCCGCCTCTTGACCGGCTGTATCCTCGCACTGAATCACCTGGAATGAGTCAAGAAAACCTCAGTTAAGCCTCTTTTTGTTTGTAGTGAAATATTATTTAAGGCAAGACACTATTGTGGGCTATTTTGCTTCTCTAGTGGAAATAAAACATCCAACATACACATTTAAGTGTTTATTTAATTGCACTTTATCTATTTGTGTCTGTAGATTTAAATTACAATACAAATCCTTACAGGCCATTTTAAAAGTTTTTTGTCAAAAAATAATTTTAGGTGTGATGTGCTATATACAGTACAGTCCAAAAGTTTGGAACCAAGATTTTTAATGTTTTTAAAAGAAGTTTCGTCTGCTCACCAAGGCTACATTTATTTAATTAAAAATACAGTAAAAAACAGTAATATTGTGAAATATTATTACAATTTAAAATAACTGTGTACTATTTAGATATATTTGACAAAGTAATTTATTCCTGTGATGGCAAAGCTGAATTTTCAGCATCGTTACTCCAGTCTTCAGTGTCACATGATCCTTCAGAAATCATTCTAATATGCTGATTTGCTGCTCAAGAAACATTTATGATTATTTTCAATGTTGAAAACAGTTGTGTACTTTTTTTTTCAGGATTCCTTGATGAATAGAAAGTTCAAAAGAACAGCATTTATCTGAAATACAAAGCTTCTGTAGCATTATACACTACCGTTCAAAAGTTTTTTGAAAAGAAATTAAAGAAATGAATACTTTTATTCAGCAAGGATGCATTAAATCAATCAAAAGTGGCAGTAAAGACATTTATAATGTTACAAAAGATTAGATTTCAGATAAACACTGTTCTTTTGAACTTTCTATTCATCAAATAATCCTGAAAAAAAATATTGTACACAAATATTTTGTACAATTGTACACATTAAATGTTTCTTGAGCAGCAGATCAGCATATTAGAATGATTTCTGAAGGATCATGTGACACTGAAGACTGGAGTAATGATGCTGAAAATTCAGCTTTGCATCACAGGAATAAATTACTTTGTCAAATATATTTAAATAGTACACAGTTATTTTAAATTGTAATAATATTTCACAATATTACTGTTTTTTACTGTATTTTTAATTAAATAAATGTAGCCTTGGTGAGCAGATGAAACTTCTTTTAAAAACATTAAAAATCTTAGTGGTTCCAAACTTTTGGACTGTACTGTATATATATATATTTATTAAATTATATATGTTTTTATTATTAATTATTATATTATATAATATGTACTGCAATGAATCAAATGGGGACAGTTAATTAAAACTTTGACCCTATTCACTTCTTGTGTCTTGCCTTAACCATTGGAAATATCTTTAAGTTAATTGGACACAATATGTTGGGCATTTGTTCTGAAACCCTGACTAATATTACAAGTAGATATTATTATTATTATAAGGAAATTGCAATAAAAGAGTAAATTATGATCCTTTAAACTTTAATTGCACTGCAGATTACATTTAATTTCACTTCCCACAAATAAATGCACATTGTCTAATTTTTGACGGGTCATTGTAGGAGGTTTGGGGCGTCACCGTTTGAGAACTGGAGGCCTGTGTCTGTGCTTCCTCTTGCATGAGCTGCAGGTGCTTGGACAGGAAGTGCTGCTGGAACTCAGGCTCTGAGGGGAAGTGGAGAGAGCAGACCATACAGCTGAACACAGAGCTGGCCTGACTCGACTGTCCGCTGCAGACGTGCTGCTGCAGCTCCTGCTCGCTCGTCAGAGTGCTGTCACAGTTCACACACTTCCACAAGCGCACTTCTGAACAACACATACACACACAATCAATACTAGTACATCGTGACTGTAACAGTATCAATGGTTAGTTCATACAAACTTAGTGGTCATTCCTTACCTGTGTGATTGGTTATCTGGTGTTTTAACAGACTATTTCGGTTGCTAAATGTCTTGTCACACTTGTCACACGGCAGCAGAGATTTGATGTGTTTGTTGCCCTGGGCAGAGGCGCTCTCAGGGTGGGCAGTGCGATTGTGGTACCACAGACCAGAGAGCGTCTGAAACAGAAACAAAATGGTAACAATTTTCAAGTAAAATGTTATATATATATAATTATTATTTATAATTTTTATTATATATTATATATATAATTATATAAAATATAAATATCAATTATTTAAATGATATATATATATATATAATATTATAATATACATATAAATAAAAACAATAAATAAAATAATAATTATTTATTAAAAACATTTGTAATATTTATATAATACAAAAGCCTAAGTATAATATATATATATATATATATATATATAATGTATACTAAAATAATATATTAAAATATATTAAAAATACATTATATATTAAAATAATGTATACTTATATTTTATATTATATAAATATTACAAAAAAAATTAAATAATATAATGTTCATAAAATGATCCTGGGAAAAAAATTATAATAATAAGAAATGTAAGAAATGTATTCAGAAGAATAAATTACATTTTAAAATATATTCAAAGAGAAAACATTTATTTTAAATTGTAATAATATTTCACAATATTACTTTTTTTACTGTATTTTTGATCAAATAATTCTAGCCTTGGTAAGCTTAAGAGAATAATGAAAAATGCATCTAATGACCCCAAATGTTTGAACGGTTGTGTATATTATATTATATTATATTATATTATATTATATTATATTATATTATATTATATTATATTATATTATATTATATTATATTATATATTTTGCTGAAAAAATGTGTGCTTGTGCGATATTTAAAATAAATGTAACTTGTTGATATTTTGTATTTAATGCAATAGCATTTATATATTTTATGTGCATTTTAAGTGTCAAAAAATATTTTATGGGTCACTGTACTTACTTATTTCATGCAAATCATTGCCTATAAGCAAATTGCACAAAAAGAGAGTAACATGGAAACAAGTTTCTATTGGAGAGAAATAATCCTATCATTTTATACTAAGAATCCTACATTCAACAAATCAAGTTTACTGTTCTTGCCTGATAGGACTTTTTGCACATCTTGCAGCTGTAGGGTTTGTTGCCGTCATGAACGTTCATGTGTTTCTCCAGATTGGCTTCGCTGTTAAAGATCTTGCTGCACTCAGGACACTGGTGCAGCTCTTTCGGATGCACCTCCTGGATGTGCTGTCGGAGCTCGTCCAGCGAAGAGAAACTCACCCGGCATTTCTGACAGTCATGTGGTTCTGTAATGTCTAATGGGACAGAGAAGTAGTTTAGCTTGTGTTTATTAGAGAGTGAAATATATCACGTGACTCACGTGGAGGTGCTTACTGTGAAAGTTCTGGAGATGGACGGATAGTCCATTGGCTTGTTTGAAGCCTTTCCCACATTCCCTGCAGACATACGGTTTGTCTCCGGTGTGCGTACGGACATGACGTGTCAGTTCGATGGACTGTGCGAATGAGGCTGAGCAGTACTGACAGCAGTACATTTTACCTGCAAATGCAGAATTTGCATAATGTTGTCATGCTGGTTTCCACACAAAAGCCTGATATAATAATTAGAGAAGCCATTTAAACCACCCCACCCTCGGCATGCTTCTTCTTGGTGTGGTAGGACAGAGCGGCGGCCACAGAAAAGCTCATGTCACAGTGTTTGCAGTGGAAGGGTTTTTCTCCCGTGTGTAGACGCATGTGGTTCTTCAGGGACGAGGTGGCAGCAAACTTCGCCCCACACTCCTCACACGCGTACGGCCTCTCCTCGAAATGTTCAGTGCGTTTATGATACAACAGACCTGAAGGATATAAGAATTGAAATCATAAAACAGTGCCGATGTAAGAGTGATTTGTGTCTAAGGTTCATTTTATATCCAAAGATATGTCCTCGGACAAGTGCGATTTTTCTTTTTATTGTAATTTTAGAGATGGTGAACATACATCGACAGCTCTGGTATGAAATTTCACATTTCATACCAGGGAAATTTTATCATAATACTTGATACCAATTTTTATACTATAACAAAAACTAAAGCACTAATGAATACACTAGTTTATTTATTTAATTATTACTACTAATAATACCAATAATGATATGAATAATAATGCAAATAATATTAGTATTTATTATTATTATTATTATTAAATAAACAAGTGCTTTCATTAGCATATTAGCTTGATAATAATATTAATTAGTTTTATTATACATTTTTAATAGTAAATAAATATTATTTTGTAGATATAATTATTTACAGTTAATTAATAATTAATAATATAACAAAATTTATATTAGTATTTAGTACTAATAGTAAAAATTAGTACTTTAATAACAACAGTATAAAAATAATATAACAACGTTAATAATAATAAATATTATTATTAGATAAACAAGTGTTTTCATTAGCATATTAGATTAATAATATAATTAAATATAATTTTATTAGTAATTTTTATTAGTAATTGATAATAGTAATTAATTATTATTGTTGCTGTTGTTGTTGTTATTATTATTGTTATTTGCATTTAATTCATAATTAATAATATAACAATATTTATATTAGTATTTTTTTATTAACAAGTTTATTAATGTTGAATAACATTATTATTATTATTATTATTATTATTTGATATTAATTGATAATAGTAATTAATTATTATTGTTGCCGTTGTTGTTGTTATTATTATTGTTATTTGCATTTAATTCATAATTAATAATATAACAAATATATATTAGTATTTAGCTTTAACAACAGTATAAAATAATAACAACATTAATAATATTAAATATTATTATTAAATAAACAAGTGTTTTATTAGCATATTAGCTTAATAATATTATTAACTAATTAAAATTAGTAAAATTAATTATTTTTGTTACAGTTGATAATATTATTTCCATTTAATTCATAATTAAAACTATAACAATATTTATATTAGTTTTTGTTTTAATTACAACAGTTTATTAAAGCTGAATTATTATTATCATTTAATTAGTAATTAATAATATTAACATATTTAAAAATAATTTTTACATTTAATTTTAACAATAATTATCATTATCATTATTGCTGCTGCTGTTATTAAAGTTAAACATAATATAAATGTTATTATACTACTAATTACAAATTAAATTAGCTTGTACAAGTACTTTTTACATCATAATCGAGACACTAAACTATTATTTAAAAGAGAAGAGGAATGGGATCAAGACCAAGTTGCAGGCCAGGTTCGAATCTGCATCACCTGTATGAGCACCACAGCTCAACATGTCTGGAGCACATGCATTAACAACCAGTGTTTCAAAGTCTTGAAAATGCTCATCACCCACCTGAGGAGTGTTTGAAGATCTTGGGGCACATGTCACATGGTACTTGTTCTGTTTTCTTCTTCTTAGCCGGGGGGCCGCCGTGGGCATCCATGCAGTGCTGGTGAAGGCTCTTGAGCGTTGGAAACGCCATTGAACACTCTGAGCAGCGCTGCTCCTTCCCCGGCGCGAGGGCACAGCCTTTCTTATGCTTTATCAAACGGCACTTAAAGTCAAACGTTTTATTACACCACTCGCAGCGGTAAGACACAGGCACAGCCTTCCTTTTGCCTTTTTTTGAGTCTTCCCCATCATCATCCTCAGAGTCTGCAGTTGATCCCTCTTGCTCAACCCCAGATTTCGCAGGACAGTCAGAATCTGACAGAGACCCTGTTTTCAATATAGACACAAAGTAAAGGTTTGTTACGGTTTAAATGCAATGCCAAACTATCATATCATCACATGGACAGAAACATGTCTGTTCTGTGAAGTCCTTCACCAGTATGTTTGAGGTGTTTCATGAGAGTGGTCAGCTGAGGGTTGGCAGAGAGCAGCTGGCACAGTGAACTGGCAAACTCTGAGTCATGACTCAAAACTCTCTCGACAGTCTGCTGTACTGACTCCAGCTCACCATCAGCTCTCCGACAGCTCTGGAGAAACTAGGACACACAAAAATAATGTTATGTTATATTTTATTTTATATATTGTATATTTGCTCCTCTTGGAAATACAACAACATGCGATTAGTGTTTTATTCTAATTCATAGTACACTGTGTTGAGTGTGTTTTTTAAATATGCATCTATACATTTTGGACTAATATTACCCACAACCCCTTGTGTATTACTAGGAAAAAAAGAGTTTGACTCTTTTCGACTTTTTGTTGAATGAATGCAAGGTCATGGCTGCCTCAGCAATGTCTTACTACATACTCAAAGTGTCTACTTTGACAGTGAATTATACTTACTGTTTAAAAGTTTGGGGTCAGTATGATTTTTTTTTAAAGAAATTAAAAATTGTATACAGCAAGGATGCGTTAAATTGATCAAAACTGACCATAAAGACATTTATAATGTTAGAAAACATTTCTATTTCAAATGAATGCTGTTTATCCTGAAATCCTGAGAAAATGCAAAGGTTTCCACAAACATATTAAGCAGCACACATACATATATGTATATATACTCACGATAAATCGCATCCAAAATAAAATGTTGTGTTTACATAATATATGTGTGTGAATTTAAGAAATATTTATATGCATGCATGTATATTTATATATAATTTATATTATATATAAATATCAATATTTTATATATAAATATAATATATTTTTGTTAAATATAGATATACATGTGTGTATTATATATACATAATACATACACACAGTACACACACATATTATGTAAACAAACTTTTATTTTGTGTGTATATATATATATATATATATATATATATATATATATATAGATAGATAGATAGATAGATAGATATGGTGCACAAGCAGTATTAGAGATGCGCCGATATATCGGCCAGTAATAACATTCAGAAAGTTAAGAAAGTTATTTCTTAAGAAATAACTTTAATCTTCAGAATTAGTTAATGTGTGTTAATATTAATTTGAGTAATGTGTTTATGTTTATAACATTTCTTTCAAAAAAGCTATAAAAGGCAGAACCACCAAACTATCGGTATCGTTATCGGCAGATATTACTCCGAATAATATAGCTATATATATATATATATATATATATATATATATATATATATATATATATATATATATATACATATATATATATATATATTAGTATATATATATACTGCTTGTGCACCATTTAGTATGAGTACACAGACCATAATTTTTAAAATTTTATCCTCCATTTCTTACTTCGGCAAATCGCTCTGTTCCATGATCCTTTGCGACCAAACCCTGTTCGAGCAGGGTAGTGTCAGTGACTGTTTCCAGAATAAGTGATTTGTGCTGGAAGAGCACATCTATGTCTTTAACTAAAAAAAAACAATAAACAAAATAGAAATAATTTTTCCAAATTCACACACATTCAGAGGATAGCAGTTGACACGTAGTGACCAAAAGCAGCGTGTTGATTTAAAAGCTGTTTGACACTCACTGGTTTGGAGAAGTTTTTGTGCATCTTGTTTCTCCTTGAGCTCTTGCATGAGGAGCGTCAGCTCTGGACTGTGTGTCTCTGTCCACAGGAGAAGCCTCCATACAGTCACCGCCTGCAGTGAACCGGCCAACGCTGCAGATATCAGCCTTTCAACCACTTTGCCATCTCCTTTTGGTCGCAGCAGGGCTTCAATACACTGAATGGACACAATTCTGTTAAAATTTGTTCCTTGCATTGAATCCACTGCTAAAAACTCATTTTGTAATGCAACATGTGTACCTCTCTCTCATTTGCAGGCATGTCAGGACCCATTTTAAGGCTCTGTTCGAAGAGCTGGAGGTCCAGATTCAGCTCGATGAGTCTGTTCTGATATATTCTCAACAAATCCATCCCACTGCTGTCTTCGGCTGTGTTACCTGAAAAAGTAGCAGTCATCAGAAGGAATATGATGCATGATGACATGGATCAGATGTTTTTGTTGTGCATACCCCTTGCGTTTTTTAGGTTCTCCAGAAGTTGAAGCAGATCGGAGGAGCTTTCCTTCACCTCATTGAGCAGGTTCAGAAATGTTTCTTCACTTATGGCCTTCTCTCTGACTTTACATAACAAGCTTTCCACCACCTCCACAGATGATGCAGAACAACAGCACAGCAACACTGCCTTAAGAAGAACAAACACATACACTACCATTCAAAAGTTTGGGGTCAGCTTTTTTTTTAAAGAAATTAAAACTTTTATTCAGTAAGGATGCATTAAACTATTCAAAAGTGACAGTAAAGACATTTATGGAAGAGGATTAGGGCCAAGCAATAATAAAAAAATAAAACCATCTCGAGATTAAAGTTGTTAAATTTCGAGAATAAACTCGTTAAATTTCAAGAAAAAAGGCGAGCTAAAATGTTGAGAATAAACTCATTAAATTACGAGAAAAAAAACATTAAATTTCGAGAAAAAAGTCGAGATAAAATGTTGAGAAAAAACTCATTAAATTACGAGAAAAAACTCGTTAAATTTCAAGAAAAAAGTCGAGATAAAATGTTGAGAATAAACACATTACATTACGAGAAAAAACTCGTTAAATTTCGAGAAAAAAGTCGAAATAAAATATTGAGAATAAACTCGTTAAATTATGAGAAAAAACTCGTTAAATTTCGAGAAAAAAGTCGAAATAAAATATTGAGAATAAACTCGTTAAATTATGAGAAAAAACTTGTTAAATTTCGAGAAAAAAGTCGAAATAAAATATTGAGAATAAACACATTACATTACGAGAAAAAACTCGTTAAATTTCGAGAAAAAAGTCGAAATAAAATATTGAGAATAAACTCGTTAAATTATGAGAAAAAACTCGTTAAATTTCGAGAAAAAAGTCGAGATAAAATGTTGAGAATAAACTCGTTAAATTACGAGAAAAAACTCGTTAAATTTCGAGAAAAAAGTCGAGATAAAATATTGAGAACAAATTAGTTAAATTTCGAGAAAAAAGTCGAGATAAAATATTGAGAACAAACTCGTTAAATTACGAGAAAAAACTCGTTAAATTTCGAGAAAAAAGTCGAGATAAAATATTGAGAACAAATTCGTTAAATTACGAGAAAAAACTCATTAAATTTCAAGAAAAAAGTCGAGATAAAATGTTGAGAATTAAGTCATTAAATTACGAGAAAAAACTCGTTAAATTTCGAGAAAAAAGTCGAAATAAAATGTTGAGAATAAACTCATTAAATTACGAGAAAAAACACGTTAAATTTTGAGAAAAAAGTCGAGATAAAATGTTGAGAATAAACTCATTAAATTACGAGAATAAACTCGTTAAATTACGAGAAAAAACTTGTTAAATTTCGAGAAAAAAACTCATTAAATTTCAAGAAAAAAGTCGAGATAAAATGTTGAGAATAAACTCATTAAATTACGAGAAAAAAACTTGTTAAATTTCGAGAAAAAAGTCGAAATAAAATATTGAGAATAAACTCGTTAAATTATGAGAAAAAACTCGTTAAATTTCGAGAAAAAAGTCGAGATAAAATGTTGAGAATAAACTCGTTAAATTACGAGAAAAAACTTGTTAAATTTCGAGAAAAAAACTAATTAAATTTCAAGAAAAAAGTCGAGATAAAATGTTGAGAATAAACTCATTAAATTACGAGAAAAAACTTGTTAAATTTCGAGAAAAAAGTCGAAATAAAATATTGAGAATAAACTCGTTAAATTATGAGAAAAAACTCGTTAAATTTCGAGAAAAAAGTCGAGATAAAATGTTGAGAATAAACTCATTAAATTACGAGAAAAAACTCGTTAAATTTCGAGAAAAAAGTCGAGATAAAATGTTGAGAATTAAGTCATTAAATTACGAGAAAAAACTCGTTAAATTTCGAGAAAAAAGTCGAGATAAAATGTTGAGAATAAACTCATTAAATTACGAGAAAAAACTCGTTAAATTTCAAGAAAAAAGTCGAGATAAAATGTTGAGAATAAACTCATTAAATTACGAGAAAAAACTTGTTAAATTTCGAGAAAAAAGTCGAGATAAAATGTTGAGAATAAACTCAATAAATTACGAGAAAAAACTCGTTAAATTTCGAGAAAAAAGTCGAGATAAAATGTTGAGAATAAACTCATTAAATTACGAGAAAAAACTCGTTAAATTTCCAGAAAAAAGTCGAGATAAAATGTTGAGAATAAACTCCTTAAATTACGAGAAAAAAACTTGTTAAATTTCGAGAAAAAAGTCGAAATAAAATGTTGAGAATAAACTCGTTAAATTACGAGAAAAAACTTGTTAAATTTCGAGAAAAAAGTCAAAATAAAATATTGAGAATAAACTCGTTAAATTACGAGAAAAAACTCGTTAAATTTTGAGAAAAAAGTCGAGATAAAATGTTGAGAATAAACTCATTAAATTACGAGAAAAAACTTGTTAAATTTTGAGAAAAAAGTCGAAATAAAATGTTGAGAATAAACTCGTTAAATTACGAGAAAAAACTTGTTAAATTTCGAGAAAAAAGTCGAAATAAAATATTGAGAATAAACTCGTTAAATTACGAGAAAAAACTCGTTAAATTTTGAGAAAAAAGTCAAGATAAAATGTTGAGAATAAACTCATTAAATTACGAGAAAAAACTTGTTAAATTTCGAGAAAAAAGTTGAAATAAAATATTGAGAATAAACTCGTTAAATTACGAGAAAAAACTTGTTAAATTTCGAGAAAAAAGTTGAAATAAAATATTGAGAATAAACTCGTTAAATTACGAGAAAAAACTTGTTAAATTTCAAGAAAAAAGTCGAGATAAAATGTTGAGAATAAACTCATTAAATTACGAGAAAAAACTTGTTAAATTTCGAGAAAAAAGTCGAAATAAAATATTGAGAATAAACTCGTTAAATTATGAGAAAAAACTCGTTAAATTTCGAGAAAAAAGTCGAGATAAAATGTTGAGAATAAACTCATTAAATTACGAGAAAAAACTCGTTAAATTTCGAGAAAAAAGTCGAGATAAAATGTTGAGAATAAACATTAAATTACGAGAAAAAACTCGTTAAATTTCGAGAAAAAAGTCGAGATAAAATGTTGAGAATAAACATTAAATTACGAGAAAAAACTCGTTAAATTTTGAGAAAAAAGTCGAGATAAAATGTTGAGAATAAACTTGTTAAATTACGAGAAAAAACTCGTTAAATTTCGAGAAAAAAGTCGAGATAAAATGTTGAGAATAAACTCATTAAATTACGAGAAAAAACTCGTTAAATTTCAAGAAAAAAGTCGAGATAAAATGTTGAGAATAAACTCATTAAATTACGAGAAAAAACTCATTAAATTTCAAGAAAAAAGTCGAGATAAAATGTTGAGAATAAACTCATTAAATTACGAGAAAAAACTCGTTAAATTTTGAGAAAAAAGTCGAGATAAAATGTTGAGAATAAACTTGTTAAATTACGAGAAAAAACTCGTTAAATTTCGAGAAAAAAGTCGAGATAAAATGTTGAGAATAAACTCATTAAATTACGAGAAAAAACTCGTTAAATTTCAAGAAAAAAGTCGAGATAAAATGTTGAGAATAAACTCATTAAATTACGAGAAAAAACTCATTAAATTTCAAGAAAAAAGTCGAGATAAAATGTTGAGAATAAACTCATTAAATTACGAGAAAAAACTCGTTAAATTTTGAGAAAAAAGTCGAGATAAAATGTTGAGAATAAACATTAAATTACGAGAAAAAACTCGTTAAATTTCGAGAAAAAAGTCGAGATAAAATGTTGAGAATAAACTCATTAAATTACGAGAAAAAACTCGTTAAATTTCGAGAAAAAAGTCGAGATAAAATGTTGAGAATAAACTCGTTAAATTACGAGAAAAAACTCGTTAAATTTCAAGAAAAAAGTCTAGATAAAATGTTGAGAATAAACTCATTAAATTACGACTTTATTCTCAACATTTTATCTCGACTTTTTTCTCGAAATTTAACGAGTTTTTTCTCATAATTTAACGAATTTGTTCTCGTAATTTAACGACTTTTTTCTCGTAATTTAATGACTTTATTCTCAACATTTTATCTCGACTTTTTTCTTGAAATTTAACGACATTTTTCTCAAAATTTAACAACTTTAATCTCGAGATGGTTTTATTTTTTTATTATTGCTTGGCCCTATAATCCTCTTCGGTAGACATTTACGTTGTTACAAAAGATTTCTGTTTTAAATAAAAACTGCTTTTGAACTTTTATTCATTAAAGAATCCTGAAAAAAAAAGTATCACCGTTTCCACAAAAATATTAAGCAGCAAAACTGTTTTCAACATTGATAATAATAGTAAGAAATGTTTCTTGAGCACCAAATCAGCATATTTTAATGACACTGAAGACTGGAGTAATGATGCTGAAAATTCAGCTTTGCATCACAGGAATAAATTACATTTTAAAACATATTCAAATAATTTAAATTGAAATAATATTTCACAATATTACTGTTTTTACTGTATTTTTAATCAAATAAATAACAGCCTTGGTGAGAATAAGAGATTTCTTTTAAAAAACATTAAAAAACTTTACAAATCTGAAACTTTTAAATGTAGTATACTATAATTATAGAATGATTAATGCGTGCTGCTGTATTGTTTTATATAACAAAGTGTAAGGGGTAAATTTACCTCTTTTTCCATATCATTGGTACATCTGTTCACTGCATTGGTCAAAAGCTCTGAGAGGTTGTTAACACTGGAGAAGTGATGGGTTAGTTCTGATACGTGGTCTAAAAGCCCACCAGACCACCGAACATCTGTGGATAAACAGATCACAGGATTACAAGTTGTACAATCACTCAAAGTCAAGCAAATTCTGCCTTAAATATTTAGTCATTTTCATATCCTATTAATATCCCATGATTCAACACTCCCCACTTTAACTCAGGTCAGTTTACCTTTTGGCTCAGGGCAGCTCTCATTTCCCTGCTCCTCCAGAACTGATCCTGGATCAGGATTTAAACATTTTAGCTGTTCTAACAAAGCAAGGAGTGTTTGAGCTGACAGAACTCTCTCAACTTTCACAAGATTTAGCAGCCGCTGGTAAACTTCATCTGCTGATGGATCTTCTCTGAAGCTCTCCAATATGACCTGCAGAAGATCAGGGGGATTCAGATCTGAATCCAATACTACATTTGAATTGTAAAAACTGAATCCTAAATGCTTCTTTAGATTTTCAAAATACTGTATGTTAAGAAGTGAATTATCAGTTGCATTCACTGGCGGCCAAAAGTTTGTAAAATACAGTAAAAAAACTGTAATATTTTGAGATATTATTTCAATTTAAAAAAAAAAAACTGTTTTCTATTGTAATATATTTTAAAAAGTAATTTATTCCTGTGATCAAAGCTGAATTTTCAGCATCATTACTCCAGTCTTCAGTGTCACATGATCCTTCAGAAATCATTCTAATATGCTGATTTGCTGCTCAAGAAACATTTCTTATTATTATCAATGTTGAAAATAATTGTGCCGCTTAATATTTTTGTGGAAACCATGATACACAACCATTTAAAAATTTGGGGTAAATAAAATTAAGTATTTTATTCAACAAGGTTGCATTAAAATGATTAAAGTGACAGTAAATACATTTATAATGTTACAAAAGACTTCAAATAAATGCTGTTCTTTTGAATTTTATTCAATAAAGAATCCTAAAAAAAAAATAACACAGTTTCCACATAAATATTAAGAAACAAAATGTTTTCAACATTGATAATAATAAGAACCATTATTAATAATTGAGCATTGATAATAAATGAGCACTAAATCAGCATTTCTGATGAGAGTAATGACTGCTAAAAATTCATCCTTTCCATCATAGAATACATATCATTTTACAATATATTAAAATAACAATAAAAAATCCTGTTATTTTAAAACAAATAATATTTCACAATACTGTATTTTAATCAAATAAATTCAGCTTCGGTGAGAAGAAGAGCACAATTATTCCTTTTTTAACACTTTTTTACTATTTTACCTGGCGCTCCTCTGTGGAGATTGTATCCCAGATCTCAAGAACCTTAACATATGACCGTCCACTCTGTAGGATCTTTGTGATACCAGCTTGATTTTGAGAGATCAGCTCAACTGCGCTGTCCTCTGAGCATAGAAATAAACATAATTCATACAAAACAGTTGAATGAAGTGATCTCAATCCATTAATAACTTAATCTTTACCTTGCAAACTCTTCTTGTCCCTTTTAAGCTGCTCAGATTTAGATTGCTCCTCATGTTTTATCGCCTCTGTCTTAGTTTCCACAGAAGTCTGCTTCATGAGGTCAGTGAGAATGTTCTTAAAACCAACAGCCACATCAAACATCTGCAGGCTGTCTGCAGCGGCTATGAGTCGGGTGAAGTTGTGCTTCCCGGGAGGCAGTTTACCAGTGTACACAATGTCCAGAAGAGAGGAAAACTCTTGAGAGGACAGTAAATCTGTGTCGATGGAGATGGTGTCAGAACCTTCCAGAACAGACTTAAATAACATACTGGAGGCTGCCAGCACTAGTTTGTGAGCGGGATGGGGAGTCTCGCCCACCAGGATGGAGCAGTCGCAGAACTTCTTCTCTTTTCGTAAAGCATGCAGTTGCTGCATGAGCTGTCGACTGTAGTTTGGGAGCTCCATCTTGTACCTGTAGAGGTGGACAAGAAGAAAATGCAGAAAAAATATATCACAATTAACTGAGTTTATGCTTAAAACAAGTAAAAAATCTGTCAGTTGGCTAAGAAAAATATTGTTTTCCCTTTGAATTAAATCTATTTTTCTTGCCCTATTGAAAGGATTTTTTTTTAATTATTATTATTATAGGGATAAAAAAAATGTTGATACATTTTTCAGAAAACCAGACGTAATATCAATAAAGTAATTTTGCTTCTCAAGTAAATGTAAGATAATTGTACTGGAAAAGGGAGTTTATACTTAAAACGAGAATAATATTTGTCAGTGGGGTAAGAAAAAATATATTTTTCCCCTTCAAATTAATTTATTTTTCTTACCCCATTGACATCTTTTTTTATCTTGTTTTAAGCATAAACTCATTTAATTTTTTTTTCAGAACAAAAAAAGACAATATCCTATGTCCAATATCCTTTCTTATTATTATACTGATTCAAGAATTTCTAAATATTTGTAAAAATTAATTTTTTTTGCAGCGTGATATAAGGGGACCCCTTTACGTTTTGACGAAAATATCAGCACAAAAAGTACTTTATTGCTTCACATTAAGCTTAAAGATGACCCCAAAATTATGTTTGAGTAAAATATTCCTTTCCTATTCCTAAATAAAGTACACGCCTTGGCAAAACCTATTTGTGCACAGTGACTAACTTATATGTTTCATAGCATCTCATATATCATAACTTCTCTAAAAGCACATGAATATTTAGACAAATAAAATGTAAACAAACACAGTACATGAGGTGACATTATAACAGAAGGGGAGACATTTTAGCCTGTTTATTTCAACTATAAGATAAAGAAACAGATGTACACGATATACAACAATTTAGAAGGCAAGATAAAAGTGCAATTAGAGGAATTTTATCTCCACAGCAAGAACAAACTATGCAAACAACAAATATTTAACTATATAAGCTAAATG
Source organism: Megalobrama amblycephala (assembly GCF_018812025.1). Classification (NCBI taxonomy): domain Eukaryota; kingdom Metazoa; phylum Chordata; class Actinopteri; order Cypriniformes; family Xenocyprididae; genus Megalobrama; species Megalobrama amblycephala. The sequence goes on from NC_063064.1 coordinate 27,068,425, forward strand.
TGATGCCATAAACACATGCAATGGGTGACATTGCAGTGTTCGGCTAAGCTGCCATGCTATCTAATGCTAATATAAAAAATAAAAGCAGTAAAAAGTACAAATAGCACAATATTAGAGCCAAATGATTGTGCCTCACACAGCACACCACAGCTAAACACTTCCCCTTTACCTTTAAATTCAAAAGATCCGGCTCTTTATTTAAACTCCTTCGAAGGACAACATTCCGCTTCGCAATAAAGATTCGGCCCAAAACAGCGCGACACTGCGCATGCGCGTATAGTTATACAATGCGCATGCGCGTCAAGACTTGCGGTACTTTTACACGCATGCGTATAATGAACAGCTGGTATTTAGGATCATTAGAAACATATACTCCTCCATAGACATCAATCACCTAGTCACGTACATGCACCCAAAAGCTTCGCTGACTTTATGTATGTGTGTATTTTTAAAATAAATACCTATTCATTCTATGAAAATACCCTTATTTCTTATTTTGTCGTGTATCTATACACAGAAGGTTTAATAGTTTAATAGTAAATCAGTCCAAAACATGTTCACTAATGGTGAATTAACCTCTTGGGTCGTCATCTGCAAAAAGTAACTTAATGCAAATAAAATGACTCAATCATCTCAATCAAATTTTATGGAAAATGTATTTACATAATATATATGTTTTAATGTATTTGAATTGTCAGTTTGATTTTCAAATTTCTTTAAAATAAACATCTTAACATCATAAACATTTTCTTTTTAAAGATGTTTTCATCTTACTGCAGGTAACCAGGGCAAAAAAGTACCTACAAATAACACTTAATATGTGAAAAATATGATTTTTTAAATACAAGCCCCTAAAATACATTAATATAAACATTAGCCAATATGTGTAAGTTGGGAACACAGCTTTATTTGCATATGCTAATAAAATTGTGTAATTAATAAAGAAGTTAACATTAACATTAACATTCTGTCAAAATATTGAAAAACATTTGAGTTTTTCAATGCAAACGCATGCACTGTTATTTCATAGTTATAATAGTATGGATACAAAATATAAACATTTTTTATCATATCAGTCAGTATGATAACATTTTTTGGTATTGTTTTTGGCTGGGTCTCAATATATTAACTGACTGGAGCAGAAACACAACAGTAACAGGAATATGTGCATTCCTACAAGCAGCACACATAAAAATGTTAATATTTATATAAACATTCCTACAAAACCAATCTCTGCAGTTGTTCTACACATAAAAAACACATCTGAAGATGTAAAAAGAATATTTATTGCCCATATGAAAGAACATACAGAAAAGTTCACACAAATGCCTGCTACATATTTCAAGTAGCAGAACATGTCTAAACTATTTAGCAATGCTGTAATATTTCCACATTCGGAAATGTCTCCTATTTATCCTCATCTTTCTAGACTTTTCTTCACTGCTGTATTTTGATGAGGTTATTTACATTAACGAAACAAAGACTAAATATTTTTTTAATATTCAAGTTGCTCATGCATTCTTAAATATGTACGAGCTCTATTACAGTGCCATCACAAGCTTCTTTTCAACAAAGGATTTACAGAGACTTACTGTTTTACACACAAAATATCATCAGACCATAATCTCTGAACATGACATTGCAACAAACAAGGAGGAATTCAGATTTTCCTTGAAATGGAACGTCCTTTGAGGAAATCTCGACCCGTATTTTTCACAGTCATGGTAAGCACGACCACAAAACCTTGCAGAATGCATCAACATCTTTCAATATTAAAAGCCAGCACGATGTTTTAAAGCAAAAAGACACTTTTGAAGTTGTTGCAACATTCAAAAACAAATAAAATAAAAAAGAACAAAAAAGAAGTCATCCCAAGAATGAATATCTATGTGTAATTCAAGCTTTATCCTTGCTCAGACATTGTCAGCATTGTTCCACATCTGAAGCCTCCATCAGTGTCCTAATAGTCCAGTGCCTGAACAAAAAGGAAACAAATACAGTAGAAAATGAATAATGTTTGACAATATCATGTTCCTGATTCTTTCACAAAGGTTTTAAAGATTAAAATGCATGTCAGAAATTATTACAATAATGTATTCATACCTTTAAATCCTTCTTCAGGCATACAGACTACAAAAACAAAAAACTCAGCATCAAAAAAATGCAGACTAATGTGTTTGAAAATGACATAGAAAAGAATTTAAGCTGACATAAACAGCACTTACCTTGATAAACATCATCCATTGCAGCATAATCAGCAATGGGCTCATCAGCCTGTAGAAGAAAAATTCAAGCGGTTTGTCTCAGTTTTACTAATAATAATTAGTAAACAGGGACAATCCACTTTACAACTATTATATAATAACTATTTAATAATTGTTTGTCATTGAAAAATAATTTATTACAATAGAAAACAGTTAATTTAAATTGTAATAATATTTCACAATATTACGGTAAGCATAAGAGACTTCTGTCAGAAAAATCTTACCAAGCCCAAACCTTTGAACGGTAGTGTATTATGTCCAAAAAGGCTGTCTAGGTAGGCAGCTCATTATGTTTTGAAATAGCTAATGTATCTGTTCCCATCAAAACAGAGTTGAGAGTTGTACCTTAAGGCAAATGATGCTCTCTGGGATGACTCCGAGGCTTCCTAGTGTGGCGGAGTCATCTGTTAAACAGCGTCCGTCTATGGAAAGGTTTTGATCGAATGGAGCCACGGAGAATGCATGCATGATCTGTGGATGCAATTATTTTAAATAAGACAACATGGGGCATTACACAAAATTTAAGTAGTTAATTTTCGCTGTGCTAACAGACCTGGATCTTTAGCTCTTTGAGCGTCTGGTTGGCAGAGACGATGAGGGCCTTCTCCCCACGGAGTTTCCTGTGCCTTGTACTCCTCCTGATGCCCGACTTGGAGGCAGAGGCAACAGCGGGTGCAGAGAGAGAGACGGTCTCGTTCAGCTTCTGACGTTTGGCTCCACCCTCAGACTGATGTAAAGAAGGGAGCTTGAGCCATAGATAGATAGATAGATAATCAGGTAGACAGATGGATAGTCAGACGGACAGACAGATAGATATTCGGATAGTTGGATAGACAGTCAGACGGGCAGACGGACAGAGAAACAGTCGGATAGTTGGATAGACAGTCAGATGGACAGACAGACAGTCGGATAGTTGGAGAGTCAGTCAGATAGGCAGAAGGACAGAGAGACAGTCGGATAGACAGTCAGACGGGCAGACGGACAGACAGTCGAATAGACATTCAGACAACAGACAGACGGATGGTCGGATAGTTGGATAGACGGTCAGATAGGCAGAAGGACAGAGAGACAGACAGTCGAATAGTTGGATAGACAGTCAGACAGACAGGCAGAGTCGGATAGACAGTCAGACAACAGACAGACAGATGGTCAGATAGTTGAATAGACAGTCAGACGGACAGACAGACGGATAGTCAGATAGTTGGAGAGACAGTCAGACAGTCGGATAGACAGACGGACGGACAGACAGACAGTCGGGATAGACAGACAGGTAGTCGGATAGACAGATGGACAGATAGTCAGACAGACATAGTCGAATAGTTGGACAGTCAGACAGACAGAGACAGATATTCGGATAGTTGGATAGACAGTCAGACGGGCAGATGGACAGAGAAACAGTGGGATAGTTGGATAGACAGTCAGATGGACAGACAGACGGATAGTCAGATAGTTGGAGAGACAGTCAGATGGACAGACAGACAGACAGACGGATGGTCGGATAGTTGGATAGACGGTCAGATAGGCAGAAGGACAGAGAGACAGACAGTCGAATAGTTGGATAGACAGACAGACAGACAGGCAGAGTCGGATAGACAGTCAGACAACAGACAGACGGATGGTCAGATAGTTGGATAGACAGTCAGAGGGACAGAAGGATAGTCGGAGTTGGATAGACAGTCAGACGGACAGACAGACAGATAGTTGTAGAGACAGTCAGACGCACAGACAGACAGACGGATAGTCAGAATTAGATAGACAGTCAGACGGACAGACAGACGGATAGTCAGATAGTTGGAGAGACAGTCAGACGCACAGACAGACAGACAGTCAGTCAGTCAGATAGACAGACGGACAAACAGACAGACAGTCGGATAGACAGACAGATAGTCGGATAGACAGATACTCAGACAGACATAGTCGAATTGTTGGACAGTCAGATGGACAGAGACAGATAGTTTGATAGACAGACAGACGTATAGTCAGATAGTTGAACAGACAGGCAAACAGATGGATAGTCAGATGGATAGACAGACAAACAAACAGAGAGACGAATAGACAGATGCATAAACAGTCAGATGGTCGGCAGACAGACGGTCAGGTAGATAATCGGTAGATAGATGATAGTCAGACAGACGGACATTTGGATAGGCAGATAGATGGATAGTCGGATGACAGACAGACAGACAGATAGACAGATAAACAGATGGATAAACCATCAGATAGACAGGCAGACAGTCAGGTGGATAATTGTTAGATAGATGATAGTCAGACAGATGGATAGATGGATATTTGGATAGACAGACAGATCAAACATACCTGACTGAAGTCTGGATCTTTCTCTCCATCTATCTTTGGCTCTTCTCTTTCATCCTCAACATCTGACCCACTCACACTGAACTCAGGGGCAGATTCCTTAATCATCTATAACAGAGAAAGCCAAGGACACTCATGAGTTATTCCTGGTAGTACAATTGTAATGTTTATGGTTAAATTGAGGACACGTGACTCACCATTTTCTTGTCAATGACTTTGCGAACATACACAGTGGCCTGCGCATACTCCCTCATGTCCCTCTGCTGCTGGAATATGAAGCCCTCTCGGCACTCTCGACACAAATCTGACAGCACAGCACACATTCTCACATCAAATACAACGTCTGTTTGAGGGACCTCGAAGAAACTACTGACTAAGGGTTGACCGTTCATCTCACCTGGATGAGTCTGGTATTGCACATTGCCATTGTCTTGTGTTTTGTCATAAATCCGACATATGGAGATGGCCTGGTCCACCAGAAACATTCTGCTGATCACCTCCCATTCGGCAGGCCAGAGAAGAGCTATACTGTGCATTGACAGACACAAACGCTCAGACTTAACTCAGAGTTGCTCTTGATAGTTGAAAATAATGCAAATTAAACTATTTCTGCAGTTTTGTTTAATGACATCTGATATCAATAATTAAAAGCTGAATATTATTTTTGTTCCAGGACATGTGAGAGGTCAGGACTGAGAAACTCACTGTTGGGCGTCTCCTTGCAGCATGGAGTCGTAGGTGAACATGAAGCCTCCATGAGGGCAGAGCAGGATACTGTTCCCCACATTGGACACTGGGTTACTCTTTGCTGGCCTCCTGTGGTGTGATCAAGTATAACAGGAGACATTACAATAATTTAGGACATATCAAAATGATTCATATTTCAACTGTAAAATCATTTTAGTAATTACAGAAAAAAGTATTTAAAAAAAAAAGAAGAAAATTCCATTACCTGATAAATTTCCTCCATTCTTCTACAAAGTAAAGGGGTACAATGAACAGAAGATCTGTGTCCTAAAACATAATTCAAATTAAAGTCAGCTCTACTGAAAAACATTTTAATTATTCAAAACATCAGGGGAAAAACTGAAACATAATCCCTTATTTGTGGAAAATGATTACCTGTGGCCATTTTTGCAGCGTGGGTCGATTTTTCTCCTGGAAGAGGTTGAGCAGGGAGCTCTTCTGTTCATTTGCCATCATTCTGTTCAAAGCCTCGTTCTCTTTCCCTTCCCTTTCCAGCCTCTGAAAGAAACGGTATATCTTAAAAAAATACATTTCCCAAAAAATAGTAGGCAGATCACAAGGTTTTGAGTGTCCACTACACCTTTTAACCATGACAGCTGTGCTAATTGATCAATTTGTTACCATGCACTGCTGACAGGGCTCGTGACGTTGCGTGAACTCTGGTGCTTTGGGGAAATACATCCGCAGTTTATTCCACACCTCTGCAGAAACCAGCCGTCTGTCATTCTCTAATATACTCAGACCACCTGCAGGAGAAAGAATCAGCACAATTACAGCGTCTCATCATAAAAAACAACCTTGCTAATTAATAATACACATTTTTAATTTTGTGCATCTCCTTTGCTATCATTAAACTGGTTACATGCACACATTTAGTTTTCAGTTTTATCCAGAGAAAACAAACCATGATAACAGAGAATGTCTTCATTAAAGTTCTTCATCTCTTCACCGTCCCTGTCATCATCTCCTTTAACTCCATCAGCTAACAAAGAGACAAAAAGAGAATAAACAGCTAAAAGACAAGCCTTAAAGCAAAACATAGAATGACCATCTGTAAGCTTCGGTACCTTTTGCTCCTGGGCTGCTGCTTTTCTCTCCGTTAATTTTGCTGTTGTTGTGTTTGGTTTCCTCCTCATCCTCCTCTAGCTGGTCTAATGCCAATTGTCTCCAGCTCCTTAGAGATGCCTTACCAATCCAGAACCCTAATTCATCACTAAATACAGCCAATATAAACACAAGATCAGCTTCATCAAACATCTAATGAACAGCAGTAGCAGATCCAGGTTAAAGAAGCGGCTGATTTAGTACTCCGTACCTTTTCAAAGAGGCTTTGGCCAGATTTGTGACCTCTTTGTAATCTTCATTTAGCTGGTTTTTCAGTCTGATCACCCGACATCGCTGAGTGACACAGTCTCTGCAGAGGTATGACCCTAAACACCATCCAGGAAGAATGAATATATGGAACAAAAGGGTAATGAATGATTAAGGAGAAGTTTGACAAGAGAAACCCTTACGGTCTAGTCTGGGTCCTCCTCCGTAGCGGCCAAAAAGGAGATTGGCAGCCTTCAAGGATATTCTTTTGGCCTCGCCAATCTTGTCTGGGTGCAGTTTGCCATGGGAGCACAGGAATTGGCTGTTGTCAATTTCCTTGATGGCCGTGGAGTCATCAAGCCATTTCTTCAGCCACTCCAGAGGCACAAACTCGTATGACTGGCCTAAAAACACAAAAGGAGCCCAGACATTGACTCCTTATTGAAAAATAGATGCTTTCACACTAATACAAAAGCCTTACTGTTCAAAAGTTTGGGGTTAATATAATTTTTTTAATTAGGAAATGACTGCTTTTGTTCAGGAAGGATGCATTGAATTGATCAAAAGTGACAGTCAAGACTTTTAAATTGTTTCCATTTCAAATAATTTCTGTTCTTTTGAACTTTCCATTCATAAAAGAAACCTGAAAAAAATCAACAAACATATTAAGTAGCACAAACTGTAATATGTTTCTTGGGAACCAAATATCACCAGCATATTAGAATGATTTCTGAAGGATCATGTGACACTGAAGACTGGAGTAATGATGCTGAAAATAAAGCTTTGCATCACATTAATAAAATACATTTTAAAATGTATTCAAATAGAAAAAAGTACCATTAAATTGTAATGATATCTCACAATGTTACTGTTTTTACTGTATTTTTGAAGTCTTGATGACCACAAGAGATTTCTTTCAAAACCATTAAAAAAAATCATTCCGACCCCAAACTTTTGAATTGTAGTGTAAATATAACACCAAAATTTTCAAAGATTTAACAGTTTATATTGTCAGAGAAACTGATGCACAGGGCATTTTTACGGACCGTCTTCCGCGGGTAACAATTCGTAGAGCTCCTTCACCTCCTCATGTTTGGCTTTGCCTTTGTCAACGCTCTGCTTTCGCATGTCTGCCATCTCATTACACCACTCCTCAAACTTCTTGTTGTCCTGGTCAACTAGCTTCTGGAGAAAAACTGAAAAACAAATAAATACATCATGAGAGGTTTTGAACACTTCTACTTTAATAATGTAGTAAATAGATAACACTTTCAAAAAATATTATGTAATAATTAGGGGGAAAAACATTTACTTTCCTCTTAATTTACATTGGCACAATAAAACAATCATATGTGAATGTTTAATCCATAATGTTCATACAGTTCATTTTACCTGGAACTTCAACGTTAGATTCTGTTTGGTCAATCTCTTCTGTCTGCTGTTTGTACACTAACATGTATGCGTTCCTCGAACAGTGATAGCCTTTGCTACATTTTGGCTTTCGGGTTTGAGACTTGCCCGTCTCGGCTGGAATGTAAAGGATAAGAAATAAACTATATTTTTATTTTTTTTATAATTTTTCATTTTAAAGACTGTAAAAGCAACTGCACTAACAAGTCGCTACAAAAATGAGACATCATTCAAACTAAAACCAAAATGTGTCATTACCAATGTCTTCCTCAACGCCCAGCTGAAGTTTCTTGCCCTCCATTTTCTCAATCTCCTCATCATTGAATTTGTACCAGTCATTTGTGTGGGCATCTCTTACGTGGGCAATGTAGTGACCAGAGTATGCGCTCACGCCACGATGAATCAACACAGCGCTGAGCTCATACGTGCACTTCTCATCTGAATTTAGAGTTGGAGGGAGAAAAAAATAATCAAGTAATGTTCATTGATTACAATTCCTATTCCTTATCTATGATTCTGAGCTGACATACACTATCATTCAAAATGTTTGTGGTTTTTAAAGAAATTAATACTTTTATTCAAAAAGGATGCATTAATGATCAAAAGTGACAAATTTTTACATTGTTTCAAATAAACATTTTTTCAACTTTTAATTAATCAAATAATCTTGGAAAAATGTATCACCATTTCCAAAAAAAAAATAATAAGCAGCACAAAAGTTTTGAACACTGATAATAAGAAATGTTTCTTGAGCATCAAATCAGCATATTAGAATGATTTCTAAAGGATCATGTGACACTGAAGACTGGAGTAATGATGCTGAAAATTCAGCTTTGCATCACAGGAATAAATTACATTTTCTAATATATTAATATAGAAAACTGTTCTTTTAAATTGTAATAATGTTTCCCAATATTACTGTATTTTTGATCAAATAAATGCAGCCATGGTGAATGCAAGAGACTTTCAAAAGCAAACCTTCTTACCGACCCCAAACTTTTGAACTGTAGTGTATATATTAAATGCACATTAATGCACAGTATACCTTTTCCTTCCAAAAATGGCCCCATGTCAAGAACTTCTGGAAAACTAATGAAGGTGTTAAGTTTCTTCTTATGACCACTTTGCCTACAGAAGCAGAGAAAGATGAGAAACAAACGATTAAAAACGGCAATAAAACATCTGGTAACAGATCTGATAATGACATATTACAATACTCACCTATCAAAAACAAATCGCATGAGCTGAAAGTTGATTGTGCGGGGAAGACTCTGGAGCTTGATCCGACGGGTGGCGTTCTGTTTACTCTGACAGCTCTCGCAATAGTAACGATTATCACCGTCCAGCTTCTCCTCCTAAACAGCGGGTAGAACAACACATTGAGAACCTTAATATCTGATCTCCATAGACATATGGAGCTGTCAGGCACAATAAATGTGAGCAATCACCTTCAAAAACTCTGTAACGCACTCCGTGAGGTTTTTATGTCCTTGAATGTTCAGCTCCAGCTCATAAAATCGTGATGGTAGAGGAGACTCACGTCCACATTTGTTGCATCTAACATAACACACACACAAAAAACAAAAACAAGCACTAATTACAATATTATAACATAATTGTACATGTCATTGTACACATCACATTCAAAGTGACTATAATAACCTATAATCACATATATAGTGACTATATATGTGACTATAAATATATCAAGTGACAAGAAACTTATGAATCTGAAAAAACATTTGTTTAACTTACACGGTAACATAAGAGAACTGTCCACAGAACTGCTGTTGGATGACATTTTGGAGATTTGGGTCCTTCTGCTTTGAAAGTGTGTCTTCAAGAAGTGATAGGAAGAGTTTGGAGAATTCCTGAGCATCCTAAAAACAAAATAAACATGGCTTTTGAGATTTCACATGCTCCACAGGACATTCCAACATAATCCATCCTATGCTTGCTCACCTGCTGTTGCCCTGTGTCGAGCCCAAGAGCCTTCACCAGCCCTGAGGGGTCGATATACCGTCTGTTGCTGTTCTGTAGCAATGCAAACAGATACTGGAGATGTTCGCATATCGTCCGTGGCTCATAATCTGTTGGTATGAAGAATAATGTGCACAAAATAAGTCAAATTCAATAAATAAATATGCTTTCAATGCATATTTTAAAGCTAAAACTCATGCTTTCAGCAATGTACTCTTGATGCTTAGCTCCAAAGTAGCTCCAGAGTGAATCTCCTTATAATTATCAAAAAAAAAAAAAAAACATTTACTAAATGGCAACTGCCACTGCAATTGCATGCTACACAAAAAATTAATGAATCAACTTAAATAATGTGGTTCAGATAACATACTATTTTGAGTTTCTGTTGATTAAACCAATCACCTTCATTGTATTAACTCAAATTTTTAATTTCAATGAACTCAAAATTTTAAGGCAACCAGGTAACTTATGTTTTTAAGTTAAACCAACAACTTTTTTGCAGTGTACAACGGCATCATAACTGCCTAATGAGAAGTAAAGCAATTGCTGGACAATAAAATCATCCAGGCTTTAGAACCTCAAGCTCACCTGAATCCGTGTTGTGCCCTTCAGCTCTGGAATTTTGAAATCGATATAAGGCTCTGCGGAGCTCCAGATTGTGGAACCACACCTGGAGGAAAGTGTTCACGTAACAAGTGGCGCCAAGATTCGTCAGGCCCACAAATGTGTTCTGAAACAGAGAAAGCATTCACATAAATGTTGATGATGTTGACATATTAGTATTTAAGGGTTAATTCACCCAAAAATGAAACTTCTGTCATTAATTACTCACCCTCATGTCGTTCCACATCCTTAAGACCTTAGTTCATCTTCGGAACACAAACTAAGATTTTTTTTATGAAATCCGAGGGGGGGGTTTTATCCCCCGTAGAAAGCAACGTAATTACCTTCATTAAAGGCCAGAAAAGTAGTAAAGACATTGTTAAAATAGTCCATGTGAGATTCGTTATTTTTATTTTGTATTTGCGCACAAAATGTATTCTCGTTGCTTCATAACATTAAGGTTTAACCACTGTAATCACGTTGACTATTGTCTTTATTACCTTTCTGGACCCTGAATGTGGTAATTAAGTGGCTTTCTATGAGGGATAAAAAAAACCTCTCGGATTTCACCAAAAATATCTTAATTTGTGTTCCAAAGATGAACGAAGGTCTTACGGTTTTAGAACGACATGAGGGTGAGTAATTAATGACATAAATTTCATTTTTGGGTGAACTAACCCTTTAAAAAACTTGCCCTAAGGTAGTTGACAACCCTATCATTCATCGTTAACAAAAACTAAGGCCATTAAAAAACATTTTCAGTAACTGAAACAAGATGTCATTTGGCATACCTTATCTCGTCTTTCTGAATTTGGGTCATCAATGTTGTGGAAGGTATTTTCATCAATTTCTCCTAACCATGATTGTTCCCCAATACCGACTAGACAATTAGGATTTCCTTTACAGTTCCTCCTGTTCAAAATGTTCAAAGCGGGACAGTGATGTGATTACAACAACGTGCAGAAATAAAAACATGTTTTCACAGTTGTTCCAATAAAAGGAATTACAGTTCCTAGAGTTAATGCCATTCTGAACTAAACAGTAAACACAGATCATTATCACCATCATATTACCTGCATGCCCCTCTTTTGCACGCCGGCACTGCGATCCTATAAGCTAACTCGATATGTTCGTGTGTGATGTCCTCTGGTTTGACTGTCTCTGCCCACCGCCAAGCAGCTTTTTCCAGCTGCAACCGAGGAGCCATTCTGCACAAAGTACAAACTGTTAAAATGACACACAAAATGACAACATGCATCTGAACAGACATGTACAGACACCCTGCAGTCAGAAAGAACACATCACACACAAACTTTTACAGAGTTATACAGAAAACGTGTACAAAACATACACAGCCAACAACATACACATAAAAAAGAAACAAAAACAGCAAAAATCACATCACACTCACTTGACAGTTAAACACATCTGTGATGCACAGGCCTTGCATCATTGGTCCAGCATGCACAACACTTTTGATTTTACCCCATACATCAGAAAAACACTCTAATGACAGCTTATTTATGATAACAAGCAAATAATTGGCAAGCACAGATAATAAAATTCAAGAAACACCACTGAGTCCCAATTAGCACACACATTTTAGACTATCACATCAACATAATTCACAGTTTAGAATAAAACATACCGTCAAAAATAAATACGGCGTTTTACGGGCTCGACACAACTGTATTGTTTTATAAATCTTTAGTAAACACAATAATATTGAGTATTTTCATCGAGGCTGCTAAAGCTACGCAGTTAGCATGCTAGCAGCTAGCTCTTGACTTATTTTCATTAAATAAAGGCACCTGGCGTAAATTAACCAGGAGATTCTTGACTGTGAAGATTCTTTTATAAATATAGGAATTTTAAATCACACTTTATTGATTGTACGTTTGTATTTAGCGCCCTTGCGTCAGCTTTTATATAAATATTTTTGTCCCTTCGTCAGTTTCAAACTTCTATGAGACGTACGTACTTACGCGTGACGTAATCGCGGCGTCTGACGTAAATCCGTTGGCGCGCACAGCTCGTTCAATGTTTTGGAGTTGCACATGGCAAGTTTTCTTCAAACTTTTTCGTTGCGCAGAAACATACAACACATTGAATTGTTGTAATTCAAAACGAAGTATTTAAAGCTTTGGATAATATGCTGTTTTTGAGCCAGATGACATTTAAAAGTCCATAAATGGCTCATTTGCCTTGACATGGACAACATGACGTTGAGGTGCTCCACAAAATTGCACTATAATGATTGTTGTGAAAAGTTAAATAGATGTCATTTTTCACAAATCAAATTGTTTTGCAGAAAATTGGTATACTGGTCAAAATTTCGAAACATTACCATTTTTAATGTTTTTGAAAAAAGTATCTTATGCTCATCAAGCCTGCATTTATTTGATCAACAATACAGAAAAAAAAAACAGTAGTATCGTGAAATATTATTACAATTTCAAATAATGGTTTTCTATTTTAATATGCTTAAAATATAATTTATTCCTGTGATCAAAGGTGAATTTTCAGCATCATTACTCCAGTCTTCAGTGTCACATGATCCTTCAGAAATCATTCTAATATGCTGATTTATTATCAATGTTGGAAAAAGTTGTGCTGCTTAATAATTTTTTTATAACCTGTGAAAGTTCAGGAGTCTTTGATGAATAATTGTTTAAAAAGAACAGCATTTATTTAAAATCGAAATATTTTGTAACAATATACAATACTGTTGCTCAGTCCCTTTTTTTGAAAGAAATTAATACTTTTATTCAGCAAGGATGTGTTAAATTGATAAAAAGTGATAAAAAGATTTATAATGTTAGAAAAGATTACTATTTTGAATAAATGACTTTTTTTATTACTTTTTATTTATCAATGAATCCTGAAAAAGTATCACCGGTTCCAAAAACAATATTAACCAGCACAAATGTTTCCAACATTGATAATAACTAGTATTAAGTATCAAATCAGCATATTAGAATTATTTCTGAAGGATCATGTTACACTGAAGACTGGAGTAATGGCTGATGAATGTTTCCAAAATTTCATTTCTAAAACTATTTAAAATATATATATATATATACAGTGGGTACGGAAAGTATTTCAGACCCCCTTAAATTTTTCACTCTTTGTTATATTGCAGCCATTTGCTAAAATCATTTACGTTCATTTTTTTCCTCATTAATGTACACACAGCACCTCATATTGACAGAAAAACACAGAATTGTTGATATTTTTGCAGATTTATTAAAAAAGAAAAACTGAAATATAACATGGTCCTAAGTATTCAGACCCTTTGCTCAGTATTTAGTAGAAGCACCCTTTTGATCTAATACAGCCATGACTCTTTTTGGGAAAGATGCAACAAGTTTTTCACACCTGGATTTGGGGATCCTCTTCCATTCCTCCTTGCAGATCCTCTCCAGTTCTGTCAGGTTGGATGGTAAACGTTGGTGGACAGCCATTTTTAGGTCTCTCCAGAGATGCTCAATTGGGTTTAAGTCAGGACTCTGGCTGGGCCATTCAAGAACAGTCACAGAGTTGTTGTGAAGCCACTCCTTCGTTATTTTAGCTGTGTGCTTAGGGTCACTGTCTTGTTGGAAGGTAAACCTTCGGCCCAGTCTGAGGTCCTGAGCACTCTGGAGAAGGTTTTCGTCCAGGATATCCCTGTACTTGGCCGCATTCATCTTTCCCTCGATTGCAACCAGTCGTCCTGTCCCTGCAGCTGAAAAACACCCCCACAGCATGATGCTGCCACCACCATGCTTCACTGTTGGGAGTGTATTGGACAGGCGATGAGCAGTGCCTGGTTTTCTCCACACATACCGCTTAGAATTTAGGCCAAAAAGTTCTATCTTGGTCTCATCAGACCTGAGAATCTTATTTCTCACCATCTTGGCAAACTCCATGCGGGCTTTCATGTGTCTTGCACTGAGGAGAGGCTTCAGTCGGGCCACTCTGCCATAAAGCCCCGACTGGTGGAGGGCTGCAGTGATGGTTGACTTTCTACAACTTTCTCCCATCTCCCGACTGCATCTCTGGAGCTCAGCCACAGTGATCTTTGGGTTCTTCTTTACATCTCTCACCAAGGCTCTTCTCCCCCAATAGCTCAGTTTGGCTGGACGGCCAGCTCTAGGAAGGCTTCTTGTCGTCCCAAACGTCTTCCATTTAAGGATTATGGAGGCCACTGTGCTCTTAGGAACCTTAAGTGCAGCAGAAATTTTTTTGTAACCTTAGCCAGATCTGTGCCTTGCCACAATTCTGTCGCTGAGCTCTTCAGGCAGTTCCTTTGACCTCATGATTCTCATTTGCTCTGACATGCACTGTGAGCTGTAAGGTCTTATATAGACAGGTGTGTGGCTTTTCTAATCAAGTCCAATCAGTATAATCAAACACAGCTGGACTCAAATGAAGGTGTAGAACCATCTCAAGGATGATCAGAAGAAATGGACAGCACCTGAGTTAAATATATGAGTGTCACAGCAAAGGGTCTGAATACTTAGGACCATGTGATATTTCAGTTTTTCTTTTTTAATAAATCTGCAAAAATGTCAACAGTTCTGTGTTTTTCTGTCAATATGGGGTGCTGTGTGTACATTAATGAGGAAAAAAAAATGAACTTAAATGATTTTAGCAAATGGCTGCAATATAACAAAGAGTGAAAAATTTAAGGGGGTCTGAATACTTTCCGTACCCACTGTGTGTGTGTGTATATATATATATATATATATATATATATATATATATATATATATATATATATATGATATTGAGTATATATAAATATATAATAGCTTATATATGCGCTAATATGTATATAGATTGATTATGCTCTACTTTTCTTCTTATGTTCTCATTTTAATCATGTTTTTTGTGTATGTTTTTGCTTTGTCTTGTGGGAATTTTGCCTGAATAGATTCCCAGGGTAGATCATGAGACACATTCACACACTCAAAAGAGAGAAGTCCAATGAAACTTTTAACAAGAAGATCCATTCCACTCTGTTAAAGACCCCAAAGGTTTAAGAGCTTTTTACTGACTTCACCTTAAAACAGAACATGTCATGTAGAGGTTTCTGACTGTGTCACAAGAAGGTCATGAATGTAGAGAGAAGGTATTTAAATGCCAAAATGTGGAATAATGCCTGGATGTTCTCTGTGTGTGTGTGTGTGTGTGTGTGTGTGTGTGTGTGTGTGTGTGTGTGTGTGTGTGTGTGCGTGTCTGTGTGTGTTTAACATATTGTTGAAGAGGAATTTTGGCTGTGTCCTATACGGCTTGAATCAAGAAACATAAGTTTCAGGTCCCGCTGCAGACTGGGTTTAGTGCTGGACTTCATGACACCATAGTGTTTGTTTGTGTTTTTATTGTGTAATATATGTTATTTTGTAGGGTTTTAGAATTATTTCAAAGTTATTTTAAAGGTAACTTTCTAAAGGCTTATGCTTAAATGCTTGAAATTTGTTCTGTAGATAAATACAACTCATGTCTATACCTTAATTTCTTTACAAAACTATGGATCTGTTGGACCAAATACTAAGAAAGTAAGAACTACTTTAATACTTTTATGAAAAAAAGCATCCCATGTTGCTTCTCTTGGAGTTAGTTGAGAGTTGGCAATGTTGTAGAAGCCTACATATAACTTCCATTTGTGTTATAGTTTTAATGACAATTCTGAACAAAAAAGCAGAGTGAATATTTAAGTCCAAACCCTTTGACTATAGTATATACTTGGGTCAATGACGTGATGGGTCATTTTTTTGTTAGAAGGCCTTAATAATAATAAAAAACAAAGATATGACATCCAAAGTATGTAAGGTAGTACAACTAGATATCTTTTATTGAATCCAAAAGGTTTTAATTATATTTTGTGACATATTTTGTGTCTAAAGGTAATTCGGTTTAACCATCCAAAGGCCAATACAGCCATTTCATTTGTGATTCAAATATCTTAAAATGTAATAAATGTATATGTTTTTTATTGTGGCATGATTTTATAACATCATATATCAACAAAGTGAAAAATGATATTAAAATTATGTGTATAAGTCGTTGCTTTGTTATGAGAAAGAATGTCCGGAAAAATGAATTTCATGTCATTCGGAGTAACCGATATAAAAGGACCATTTTGAATCAAGTCATGCGATCAATATCATGTGACAGGATGTGACATCATTCAGACACCTGCAAAGGACCACATGGTCATGAAGCAAACTTAACTATTTGAAAAATTCATGTTTTCACTTGCTCATACGCATGTCCCGAAACATCAGGTCAATCGGTACAACTGCTATAAAACATGAAAATGTTGTCATATTTTAAAAACTTGTACTAAATATTAAATGTTTGATTGTCCTTTTGCTACCTAGATATCAGCTTGTTAACATTGTTTGAAAATATTGTCATTTGGTATAACCAAAAGTGTCATTCGGTAAAACCGAAATTTTGGTTAAACCAAATGACTTTTTTGGTGACAAATTTTGTCCATCTTGTAAAAAACTGACAAAAGCAGTGTTAATTGATTATAAAAAACACAATCTCATTGTTAACACTTAATAAAACTTAAAAATGAATTATATCTCCATTATGTTTTATTTTACACTTTTAAAAACCTTATTCGTCAATGACCCACTTAGTATACGAGTTAGTACACATGTAATTATAAAACTCCAACAGTTCCCTTTTAGTGCTCTACAAACACTTTGCAACTGTGAACATGTCCAAATGTAATCATTGTGACAGATGTTTACCCCTGTCTTCAGCTCTAGATGGTGCTTGTGTGGGGGGGAAACTTTGAGGGGGTCCTGCACGGCTCCTCCTTTAGATCCGTGACATTGGACCTGTTGTCATGGAAATAGTTCAGACGCATAAATTTGACAAAGAGGCTTCAAAGGCACAAAAGCCGGGATGATGAACAAGGATTAAGCTCGACGCATCTGAGACGCCTATAGACAAATATTCCCTCTTCAAAAGCATTAAAAGACACTTCTGGGGTGTTTCACCCGGCTATACGTCGTCTTTATAAATTAGGGGAATGTTTGGTTTGCGCGAGAGTAGACTTTTCGCGATACAAATGCGACAGAACGATTGCGTTTAACATTGGAGGAGCAAGTGCCTTTGCTTGGACACCCGAGATGGACACAGTGAGATGCATTCAGCACCTGTCAGGATGGTTTGTTCTGTTCATCTTAATGACACGCCAGAGTCACTCCATTGAGACAGGTAGGGTGATGGGTGTTCACTTCTCAAGATTTATCCCGTTATTACCTCGTTGTCTCAGACACTTGTTGCAATCGGGTTTCTTCTCGTATTCTTAATTCATTTGTGTGTATTGGCATTAGAACTAGCTGGAGTTGCACAGACATTTGGCTTGTCCCATGTAGCCTAATTTGTCTTACCACAACTGTAATCTAATGAAGTTAAATAGAAGTAGATTTAAAATTACCTTTAGTCTGTTTTCAGTTAGTTTTTGCAGTTCCAACTTTTAAAATTATATATTTAAATAAACTAAAATAACATTGTTAAATTAAATAACTTCTTTTTTTTTTTAAAGTTTACTCGTGCCAAAGCCCTTTACCGTAATATACAGATCAAAAAAGTAGCCTATATATATTTACAAATAAAAAACTATATTTCCATGATTTTTTTACCATAATTTTAATTATATACTGTAATTATTACCTTCCATTACAGTATATAATTGTTTGTTTCACAAAAATGCTGGGTTGTTTCAACCCATGTTTGGGTCAAATATGGACAAACCCAACCCAAATTTTAAATTAAATTTTAAACCCATATCCCGTGTCCATATTTTACCCAAACATGGGTTAAAACAACCCAGCATTTTTTAGAGTGAAAAACATATTTGTAAAAATCTTAGAACAATCATTTTCTACCACAATGTTTTGTAACTGTAGAATTATATAGACAAAAAGCTATAAAAATCATTTCATTATTAGACAATACATCGAGCTAAGGTTGATTGATTTGATCAGACACCAAACATTAATGTAACACCTCCTCATCTGTTCCTGTGAAAAGCCCGTGGCATCTGTGTCATTACCCACTGAGTTGGCACGCTCTCTGCTGTTTTTCTAGAGTTGGAAATTACAATGGGAACCCGGGTGTGATTGGAGCTCAGAGCGCTTTAGTCTGGCCAATTAAAACATTTATAGGGAACTTACCATTCTGCTGCTGCTCATTTTTGTGGAAACTCAGTTTAGGATACATGGTTACGGAATATTTTGAGGTATTGGTCCTTTTCCACCAATAGAAGGGTTCTCTGGACATTCCTGGCAGTGAGACATCACGGATCCACCAGTTGTCCTTGGTAACAAAGCTAATAAACCAAGGAGAGGTTGTAAATCTTCCTATTATTTGGTTCGTACCCCAGATGGGGGGATGCAAAGCTAGTTCATGCTTGTGGTCTTTTTAGATTAGAAATGGATTTGTTCTGTTTTCCTTCCATCCCTGTGTTCTTTATTTCATTCTACACAACATGGAGTTTGGGTTCCTTGCCACTGTTATCTTTGGCTTGCTTAGTTAGGGTTTAAAAGGCACTTAATATTCAGGAATATTATCGATTTGACTGCACCGACACTATCGGATGGGAACACTTTGCAACATCAACACTGTTATTGAACTGAACTGAATCAACTCTGAACTGAGTCGAGCTGAAATAATGACACTGTTGAGATGTTTGTAGCTAAATGTGAACATATTAGAAGAATTTTGCATCGATTCTGTTATTTTCCTGTTTATTACTGTTAAGCTGCTTTGAAAAAATCTGTATTCTATATTAAACGCAATATAAATAAAGGTGACTTGGTAAAAATGAAAGGTGCCCTAGAATTAAAAATTGAATTTATCTTGGCATAGTTAAATAACAAGAGTTCAGTACATGGAAATGACATACAGTGAGTCTCAAACACTGTTGTTTCCTCCTTCTTATATAAATCTCATTTGTTTAAAAGCCCGACGAACAGGCGAATCTCAACATAACACCGACTGATACGTAACAGTCGGGGTGTACGCCCCCAATATTTGCATATGCCAGCCCATGTTCAAGCATTAGACAAGGGCAGGACGTCTGGATGTGCACAGCTGAATCATCAGACTAGGTAAGCAAGCAAGAACAATAGCGAAAAATAGCAGATGGAGCAATAATAACTGACATGATCCATGATATGATATTTTTAGTGATATTTGTAAATTGTCTTTCTAAATGTTTCGTTAGCATATTGCTAATGTACTGTTAAATGTGGTTAAAGTTACCATCGTTTCTTACTGTATTCACGGAGACAAGACTGTCGTTATTTTCATTTTTTAAACACTTGCAGTCTGTATAATGCATAAACACATCTTCATTCTTTATAAATCTCTCCAACAGTGTGTAATGTTAGCTTTAGCCACGGAGCACTATCAAACTCATTCAGAATCAAATGTAAACATCTAAATAAATACCATACTTACGCGATTAGACATGCTGCATGACGAACACTTTGTAAAGATCCATTTTGAGGGTTATATTAGCTGTGTGAACTTTGTTTATGCTGTTAAAGGCAAGTGCGAACTCCGTGGGCGGGGAGCGTGAGCATTTAAAGGGGCCGCAGCCTAAATCGGCTCATATTTAATGATGCCCCAAAATAGGCAGTTAAAAAAATTAATAAAAAAAAAATCTATGGGGTATTTTGAGCTGAAACTTCACAGACACGTTCAGGGGACACCTTAGACTTATATTACATCTTTTAAAAAGACGTTCTACAACACCTTTAACTGAAACAACAAACATTGGTTTGGAGCCCCACTTCTCAATTTATCAAAAAAAATGACCCTGAATCTCAATATTCCCAACAGTGAATGTGGTGGACTTCTGTGGACAGACGATACAGGGGGACGGCATGGTCGTAAAGTCCCACCAAGAGTCACGGAAGTACTACTTTGTCTCCATGGGAACGGATTGCCACCTCACCATGCAGTCTGCCACCCCCCGGGACAAGGTGCAGTTCTACTTCCGCTTCTTCCTGGTCTACAGCCTGCTTAGAGTGTCACCGCACAGCCCCCCACCCCTTATCCCAGAATCACCCAGGGGGTCCTCTTCATCTGGCCCGACGCGGCCCGACCTGAGCTTGGAGCCAACCACCAGGGAGGGGCCAGAAGACCCCTGCCATGCTGGCTCTTACATCCAGTTCTATGATGGGAGGGATAAGTCCGCACCGCCAATTGGCCCGCCACTCTGTGGGAAGAGCCCTCCCCGACCGGTCTTGTCAACGGGCAAATTTCTAACTCTACGTCTTGTGACGCGAGGAACTCAGCCGAGGGTGGACTTTGTTGGAGACTTCACTTCATTCAGACTGGGTTAGAATGTGTTTACATACACTTCTCAGTAGTGATGGGAGAAACAAAGATTTGTTGAATCATTTGAACCAACTGATTCACAAAATGATTCACTGTTCCAAACAAGTGCTTGAAAAGCCACACACTGGTGACAGAACAGTGTAAATGCAACGAAAACTCAGCTCAAACATGCATAAAAACACCTTTTGCATCTAATAAATTACATTTAATCTAAAAAATGAAGTTAACAATTCCTCTAATAGCATAAAAAACGAAGTATCTGTATTATATATGTATATATATATTTTATTAAATTGTAGGACTTGTTTTGTTTGATTTTAAGTATTAACAACTCTTATTTTCATTATAAAATGGGGTTATTAAAAATGTTTTCCACATTTCTAAAACAGATCCGAGATCAGGTAAAAATGATATTGACACCACGTTTTCACAGAGATTGGCTCATAGCTGTGAACAGTTGAAATTTCGTTATGATATGTAATCCATTACATTACACATTTAAGGTATTATAATCTTTTGTTTACTTTTAGACTACTTTTGACCAAACACATTACATTGATTTGAATAGGATTGATATTGATATAAAAATAAAAAAGAGACAGAAAATATATTCCATTCTTTATCAACAATATGAAGTGCATTAAATATTACATTACATCAGGGATTCCCAGAGTGCGGTTCATGAGTTAAATGAAAAACCATTTAGTAATTAAATCATAAAAATGTTA
Organism: Megalobrama amblycephala; assembly: GCF_018812025.1. Lineage (NCBI taxonomy): Eukaryota > Metazoa > Chordata > Actinopteri > Cypriniformes > Xenocyprididae > Megalobrama > Megalobrama amblycephala. The sequence continues at coordinate 27,090,134 of NC_063064.1, forward strand.
ATTTAAAATAAATTATTTTAAATTGAAAACAATCAAAATAAAACAATTACTAAAAAGATTAAAAAATATATATTCTATTTATCTTGTAGTAGGAAGAATCAATGAATTATGAATAATTTACTGTCATTTTGAGAATAACGTAATCATATAATTAATAAAAAAGTAACTATAGTCTGATTACAAGTATTTTAAAAAAATATAATCTAATTACAAGTAGTTAATTTTTGGAATCTGATTACGTAATCCAGATTTCATGTAATCAGTTACTACTCAGCACTGGTTATGATGTAACAAAGCCTGAAATCACTGAAATCACATGACTTTGCCAGTTTGATATTCGCTCCGAATCACTGGTTTGAAACAAAAGTTTCACAAAGGTTTTGAACCTTCACAAAGCAATGTTTCGAAAGCATCCCTACTTCTTAGTCGGTTTAACTTTTTTTCTTGAAGTCTAAGCATGATAGAAACTGCTCATATTGTTTGTCTCTCCAGGTTTTAACCAATCAGAGTGCAGTGGACAGCCTTACTTCAACTGTCGGAATGGGAAGTGTATTCCCATGAGTCTGGTTTGTGCAGATGATAAAGGCATTGACAACTGTGGCGATGGCAGTGACTTAATCGATTATCCTGGTTGCAGTGGTCAGTAATGAGTTTATTTAAAGTAGGCTTTTCCAACTGGGATTTGTTTCTGATAGGTCTTGATCTTGTTTTTGTGTGTTTAAGGTCCTCTATCTACACCCAAGCCCCCACAGCACCCTGTTACTCAGCCAGCAGAGATGCTGAACGTGCCTACCCTGACAGTGTCCACTTTAAAGAACTGTGCCACTCCGAACGCAGTTCCTGAACTGGATTCTGTGACTGGTAAGCTCTCCAGTAGTTCTGAAAAGCAGTAAAAAACATTCAACCAAACAGAAACAGAACAAAAATCCTCACACATTATGGTGGTTACTGGTTTGTCAAGAGGATTCATGCACATTTAAAGGAGTAATTGCTAGTTGAATGTAGAAATGTTTGTATTCTTCTGTTTCTTCATGCATGTTGAATGTTGAATTTGCAATAGAAAATAAAAGCAATAGCTAATCCAAAAATGAAAATCATATACTCACTCTCATGTTGTTTTAAACCTGTATGAGTTTCTTTTCTTTCGTGGAACACAAACAAAGAAATAATGCCAAGGCTCTTTTCCATCAAGCTCAAAAAGTTATAAAAAGCACCATAAAATAAAATGAATCCGTACAACTATATTAAGTCTTTGTAAGTCTTCTGAATTCATATGATAGCTTTGTGTGATAAAAAGTTAAAATGTAAGTTTTTATTTGCTGAAAATTAACTGAAATTGGTCCTCAAACCTCAGTTGCATTTGTCAAATCATTTATCTCTTTTTTCTCACAATTGCTTGTTTACATCTCGCAATTCTGACTTTTTTCTCAGTATTGCATGATAAAAACTCACATTTGCGAGTTATAAAGTCAGAATTGCGAGGTATAAACTCACAGTTGTGTGTTACAGTCAGAATTGCATGACATAAACTCACAATTATGAGTTATAAAGTCAGAATTGTAAGATATAAACTTGCAATTATGAAAAAAGTCACTCTTTCCCTCAGAATTGGACTTTAGATCTCGCAATTGTTTAGAGTTTATATCTCGCAATTCTGGCTTTTTTCTTGCAGTTGCAAGTTTATATCTCACAATTCTGAGATATAAACTCTAAAAAAAAAAAAAAAAAAGCCAGAATTGCGAGATGTAAACTTGCAATTGTGAGAAAAAAGTCAGAATTGTGAGATAAAAAGTCGCAATTATTGTTTAGATTGTTTTATTGGCAGAAACAAGCTTCCATACAAATTTCCATAAATTACAGCATTTTCATTTCTGAATGATCCATTCCTTAAAGATAAGTCAGTTGTTTCTTGTCCATATGGTCCAATTGCTTAAAATTAAACTCTAAAAACTTGTTTTACAGGCTTCCCAGATATGGTTAATTGTCGAAGGCCGAACTAACAAAACCAAGCACATGTTACTGTCTGTTTAAGCTGCAGCAATGATCAGTAAATCAGTTCCCTTTCATGGGAACACTGACGTTGCGTTGACGCAGAAGCGTTCCTAAACCGTCAATGCAGTGTCTCGTTCCCTATTCAGGGAACCAGGGTTACAGACGTAACCCGAGACGTTTTACGTGGTTGTGGGTTTAAAAGTAATTTCATTGGCTGTACAATATCCACCATCCAGTTTTTAGTGCATATTTAGACCTTAAAAATGATTTTACATAGATGAAAAACCTGTGGTGGAAGAGTATAGTTCGATTCACCTAAAATACAATGACTACTCAGAACGGTGGCTCTTTTTGAGTGTCCATAAATTTAGTTTTATTGCTGCATAATGGTGAACTCTAAAAGGCTAAGGACACAAAGCTAATTGAGGAGCACATAAATGTTCATTGCAAACAGTGAGCTGTAAATCAGCTACTCGTTGTAACTTCTCAAGAGCACTAGTCTGCTAAGTAGCCACTACTCACAATTGTGCATTTGAACAAATAGATTTCATTAACCTCCACATCCGATCTAAATAGCTTTTATAAGTCCACAGGTGTTCAAACAATGGCACACAACTTGAAGGGACAGATTTTACAAAGAAAGCTTTAGTTAACCAAAAGAAGCAGCATTATAAGGACGAACATACTGTACAAAATGTAGTGGTATAAACACATAGTCACTAATTATTTGTTCTGATAACTATTATTAAACAAATCAAACTATTTACTGAGCAAAGTGTCATTTTTAATATTGCTATTGCTGTTGACTTAATCATGCTAAAGTCACTATAACACACACCCTATCATGGTTTATTGCTTTATTTTAAAAGACGCATGATTACCAGATTTTGGTCTTTTTAATAACTGACGCCATAGATGGCAGTTTGAAGAACATGGAGTGAATGCATAGAGTGTTTGTGCTGAATTCATTTAAATCTCACTGGGAATTGTTGGTCCATTAATGAAATTTTTTCTTCTCCAGAATCCCAGTCTTCCATTTCTCTGCTGGCGCTGTATGTGGTTCTGGGCGTGACGGCCGGCGGGGTTCTCACGTGCTGGTGCTGTTGGGCCCCCGGCTGGTTCCTGTGGCGAGTGAGTGTGTTTCGTTTCTTGCCCTGCTGCAACTCATGCTGCGCGTCCTGCCAGCTCTGTGGGCGGAGCTGCTCGCAAAACAAGGACCACCGATTGGCTAAGGTTACACCGGAAGGAGCCGCAACACCCGTGTCTTCTACCACCACTGTGGCTGTGTAAATACACTCATCTGATGTAGCCTAGCTCCATAAAAGACTCCTGATGGAGATACAGAGGACAGTGTGTTAGGAAGTGGTATAATAGTAGAAGTGTTTTTTGTTGTTGTTGTTTTTTGGAGAATTGCCGGGCAGTGGATTTTTTTCCACTGATATTAAAATATGATAGAACATAATCCAACAAAATCTGCTATTTGTATTTCATACTGGATCTGTGAAAACAACATGAGTTGAGATTTCTAGTTGGTTTCGCAAAGTGAAAAAGGAAAGAATTCCACTCTATATTACCTCAGTGGGATACAGCTAACACTAGGACAATCCAGCTTCAAAGGACTGGAAAAAATGTTTTATTATTAAAACTTTCCAATACAATGCTCATTACGCTAACAGAGATCATTATATAGCTGTATTTTTCCAGGAGCATTTGGTCACTATCCACTCCTGCAGATGACAATATGGTGAATGTAACTTTTCTTTTGGACCAATCTATTTCCTGCACATGTGCAGTAGTGACTCTTAAACTTATAGATCTATTATATCACATATGAAGACTGTAGATTCAAGGTTATGCCAAAAAAAGTTGAAAAGCGTTTTTTTTTTTAAGACCAAATCTTGCATTTTCACTGACACATTAGATTAGCCAGAAAAGTAAATTGTAACTAGTAAATATTATTAGAGGATCTACAAAGTATCCATTTTTAACAATCTGATGCAAAAATTATTTAATCCCAAGGAAAATATAATTATAAAGGGATAGTTCCAAAAATGAAAATTCTGTCATTACTCACCCTCATGTCGTTCCAAACCCATAAGACCTTCATCCAACTTCAGAAGATAAAGGAAGATATTTTTGATGAAATCCGAGTGCTGGCTCTCCACTGGGATCAATGCAATTTACACATTCAAGATCCAGAACGATAAGAAAGACATCATTAAAGTAATCCACGTGACTCCAGTGGTTTACCCTCAATTTTAAGAAGCGATTTTTTTGCACACACACACAAAAAACATAATTTACCACTTTATTTACAAAAATATTGACCTGCTATCCAGTAGGGGGAGCACCACGACACATGCGTGTTGAGTTAAAGAAACACCACTTTTTTTGAAAATAGACTTATTTTCCAACTCCCCTACAGTTAAACAGCTGAGTTTTACCGTTTTCGAATCCATTCAGCCTAGCGATACCACTTTTAGCATAGCTTAGCATAGTACATTGAATCTGATTAGACTGTTAGCATCTCGCTAATGGATTCGAAAATGGTAAAACTCAATTGTTTAACTCTAGGAGATTTGGATAATATTATTTTGTAAATATAGAGGTAAATTATGTTTGCTCTTGCGTTGCTTCAAAAAATTGAGGGTAAACCACTGAAGTCACATGGATTAATGACGTCTTTCCTATCGTTGTGGATCTTGAATGTTTAAATTGCGTTGCTCCCAGTGGAGGGACTGAAAGCTCTCTGATTTCATCAAAAATATCTTCATTTGCGTTTCAAAGATGAACGAAGGTCTTATGGGTGTGGAACGACATGAGGGTGAGTAATGACAGAATTTTAATTTTTGGGTGAACTAACCCTTTAACCCCCCCTCACAATCGTTTTTTTTAAACGTGTTTTGAGAGAGTTATGCATTTGTTCACTGCTATAGAATATAGTTGGACGTATATATCATATCTTATGTCTGGCATTTTTAATTTCTGTTGATATAAATGTAAAATACAAAGACATAGAAAAGGTGAGTCATATGGAATGATGAGAAAGGGTCAAAGGTCATCACCCATGGTGGTCTGAATATTGATCACCCTGAATATTTAAATATTTTAAATTTTATTTCCAAATTAAAAACAAACATTTTATAAATTAGAAGGTGGATTATTTCATGCATATTCAATTGCAGCGTTCTGATGTTTCAGTTCAATGTATATCACTTATGTTGACGAATGTTGTCTGTATGTTAAGTCTCTTATTCCTGTCGTCAGGATTAAAGGCATGATAGAGAGTTTAGATGCCAGTAAAACTGTAAATAGACCATTTCAGTGATTAAAAAACAATTTTAATGCGACCAAGTGTTTCAGATTCTCCTTGTTTACAAAAGAGAGGGATAGTTTGGCAAGCGCTTCCATTTCAAACTGTGTCTGTTACTTTTGTCACTCCTAGCAACCTTTCAGAGCAGATCCTCTTTGCTCAAAGAAGAATTTCCTTTTCTCTGTTTGACCGATTTATATAATCACCAAACCCCCTGTTCAAACAGGCCCTAGACGTTTAATATCTGACATTAAGGTGACCTCGATTTTTTTCTCTGAACCCGGGCAGTAGATTCTTTTCAGGCCTTGAAGGCCACAGCGAAGGGTGTGGGTTGTTGTTACACAGACCCCATTAAGACCATCCGTAAACGCTTTAAATTAACGGCCCTGCATTGTTCCTGTGGTATCTCTCTGACACAAGCGGGTGCGAACGTCATCGCTGACCCACTCGCACAACACACCTAAATTGTTTGGTCTTTAACGTGTCAATAAAATGAATGACGGGACGTGCAAATATCACCTAAAACAGAATGCTATAAAGGCCAAATATACATTTTCCATCTGCTTATTAATGCTGTTGGTCAATATTTGCTTGGTTTTATTGATGACATTGGTTTTTTTCCTCAAAAAGGGACAAAAGCATCCCTTGCTGATATCACAGTAGACAATTTGAGCCAATGTGAGGCTTTTTCTATCTGTACAGGTCTGTAGGTTTTATATAGGAGAGTCTGGAGGCAATTAAGCTTGAAGCTTTCAAAAAAGCATTATATGATCATCATATTACTTTTGATGTAATGAGTAAAGTAATGCATTACTTTTTTAAATTTAAACTTTTCAAATTAATATTTGAGTTCCTTTTTTTAAAGGGGTCCTTATGATTTCACTTTTTAACTTTAGTTAGTGTGTAATGTTGCTGTTTGAGCATAAACATCTGCAAAGTTACGACACTCAAAGTTCAATGCAAAGGGAGATATTTTCTTTTACAGAAAATCGCTTTTTAAGGTCTACAATAAACGGCTGGTAGGGACTACAATGAGCTTCTTCCTGGGTTAGTGACATCACAAACCCCAACATTTACATTACATCACAAACCCTGCCCCCAAGAACACGCAACAAAGGGGGTGAGGCCATGTTGGGCTGCTTTAGAGAAGAGAAAGAACTGTTGTAGTAGAATGATGCTGTCATTTTACACCGGACTGCTTCACGAACGAGGGTCAATTCAACACTGGATTTGCACAAAAGATTAACATGACGGCACATGCTAGTCAATGAGTTGAATCAACTCCACAACAACTACATAAATTTATCCACTAACCATTCAGAAACGTCCAGTTTCATTCTAAAGGTTGTAAGTTCTTCCTGAGTCTCTCCATCCGGTTTGAACAATGTAAGGCTGAACACCGTTACTGATAATCATCATTTTGGCTGCGTCAGATTCTCCAGCTTTGTTGTTGTTGAGCAACCCTCTTCTGGAAAGGGGGCCGGGAGCAGCAGCTCATTTGCTTTTAAAAGGACACACACAAAAATGGTGTGTTTTTGCTCACGCCCAAATAGGGGCAAATTTGACAAGCTATAATTACTATTTTGAGCTGAAACTTCACAGACACATTCTGGAGACACTAGAGACTTATGCTGCATTCATGCCACCTCATATTTACCGGAATCTTGAGATGACAACATGTGACATTATATTCGGAGCTGTGCACTGTCAAAGCCTAAATGAATCTACAGCGGTCAGGTGGTACAGCAGCCACGTGGTACATGTGGGAGCTTTCAGAAAACTCCCAGTCTACAAGCTGTAATTACGAGCTCTACGAGAACGTGAACGTTTTTTACCAGCTAGAATCTCATAATTACATGAATTATGAGGTGGCGTGAATGCACCTTTATATTACATCTTATAAAAGGGGCATTATAGGTAACTTTAAAGGGATAGTTCACCCAAAAATGAAAATTTGATGTTTATCTGCTTACCCCCAGGGCATCCAAGATGTAGGTGACTTTGTTTCTTCAGTAGAACACAAATGATGATTTTTAACTCCAACCGTTGATGTCTGTCAGTCTTATGATGCGAGTCAATGGTCACACAATTTATAAGAGTCAAACATGCACAGACGAATCCAAATTAAACCCTGCGGCTTGTGACGGCACATTGATGTCCTAAGAGACGAAACGATCGGTTTGTGCGAGAAACCGAACAGTATTTATATCATTTTTTTACCTCTAAAACACCACTATGTTCAACTGCGTTCAGCATTCGCTTGGTGATGTCTGATCGCGCTCTGACAACGGCAGTGATGTCTCGCGCATATAGAGGGTATGCATCGACGCCACTTTCCCGCCGAAAACGCGCTCCCTCAGCAGGACTGAGTGGCAAAAGAACCTGCTGCGTAACTGGATTAATAGGAGAAACGGCGAAGACGCGAGTAAAACTAACGAATTACCCTAAAGGTTGGACTCGAAAGTGTTTCTTACAACTTGTCAAATAAACCTAATCCATGGATATTGACATGCAGCCAGGAGTCGTGTTTCCTGACATTTATATGTGCCTGATTTGACGCAGGGGAAATACATAAAGCAAATCTGGCTGTGAATATTTTATATAACTACAATATCGGTAGGTTTAAATCTGCTTAATCACTTATATCAATGTTATATCGTCATATTGTCCAGCCCTAAAACATATATAGTTTTATAGTATAGTTTTTGACAGTGTTGTTTACTTAAAAACACCCAATTATGCATAATATAAGATGGAAAATATTTAATTGATGAGTCGTCAACATAATATATAACAATACAATATATACGGTATGATTTTACCTCAAAATCCAACAATTCGACACAATGATAACTGCAAATCCATGTTTCTCTGCTGGAGTCCAGCTGTTTCTGTGAATTGCAGTGATCCATTTGCTTCTTTTTCTGTTGCTTTCTCTAGTTTTTAAATATATACCTCAGGGTTTGTGTCAAATCTATTTGTACAGTCAGCCGCAAAGCTCTTTCCCGTTTCCTGTTTTTCGCGACATTCACGCTGAAAACCAATGCTGCTGCTCAGTCTTTTGCCACTCAGAGTGCGTGACCGCAGTCCTAACGGTCGACGGTGACGTCACGTGCATCAGTGAGTGCCAGACATCACTTCCGTTGTCAGAGCGCGATCAGATATCACCAAGCGAATGCTGAACGCAGTTGGACATAGTGGTGTTTTAGAGGTAAAAATTTATATAAATACTGTTCGGTTTCTCGCACAAACCGACCGTTTCGTCTCTTAGGACATCAATGTGCCGTCACGAGCCGCAGGGTTTAATTTGGATTTGTCTGTGCATGTTTATTGACTCTTATAAAGTGTGTGACCATTGACTCGCATTATAAGACTGACAGACATTAACGGTTGGAGTTAAAAATCATCATTTGTGTTCTACTGAAGAAACAAAGTCACCTACATCTTTGATGCCCTGGGGGTAAGCAGATAAACATCAAATTTTCATTTTTGGGTGAACTATCCCTTTAAGATAATTAGTTAACATAATTTGTTACTTTTTTAGGGAGTAACACAATATTATTCCCTAAAATTATTCCTCTTTATTATTCAACATTCTGCTAAACATAAAAATTTGCTATATAGACATTACAAAAGTAACATAAATCTTAGCATGATTCATAATGTAACTTTAAGGATCATTGTACTTCTCGTTTTCCACTTCTGTAGAAAAACGGTAATAACAAAGGCTAATACATAAAGTGAAAGTGAGTTTGTGAACTTCCTTTTTAATTGTCTTCATCACCACCCTTGTGAATTACCTGTTTCTGGAGTTTGATTCTTACTTTTCTTACTTGTGTGATCTATTTGTCAATTTTGAATTTATTCTGAGATTGATACATGGTAACTGGTTACATGTAATGCTTATAGCACAGGATTCTTCTACAGACATGTCAGGTTGACATTTCACCCATTTTGAGGTAGGTCTCATTACCTACTTCCCTCTCAGACTCTTTCTGAGTAGCATCAATTGTTCACTTCTAATGTAATGTTTGTTCACAGTGCCTTCAGACAAATTGAAATGGCCCTGTTCATCTTCATAACCATTCAGCTTTTACTGCAGGTTAAATCACAAGGTAAGTGATCTCTCATGCCTTACAATGATATTAACCCAGCTAACAAAAATATGTTCTATGAATGTTTTGCTTATGTTCTCATATGGTTATGCAATTCCATTTTGCATATATTTAAAATATTATGGGAATGTTACTTTTGAATGTTCTCTGAAACAAGAAGCAAAAAAAAAAAAAAAAAAAAAAAGACATAAAAAAAAAAACATATAAACAATGTATAAATAATGTGTTTGTGCTAATGGTTTTGAGAACATTATTAAAGACCAGTTAACTTTGACCAAACTTTCTATTTTTGTTACTTGGAAGAACGTTTGTTCATAACTTTAAGAGAACCTTGCCAGAACATTTAGCAAAAGTTGTGAGAATGTTCCTGTTCATTTCCTCCTTGCGCAATTATAATGACGAATATAGATTTTAGAACTCTAGACCTGACTTTTACAAATGTTGAACAGATTAACATATAGATGTAATATTTATTTTATATAAGCCTTTATGTGTCTTTTCATATTCAAGAGTCAATAGTTTAATAAAAACTATCTTTTTGGTTTTTAATACTAATTTAATATATTTTATAAAATTGTATACTAATTTATATATATATATATATATATATATATATATATATATATATATATATATGGACTAGTATATTAAATTAATGACTAACACAAGCACAGCACATTTGTATGTTTTTAAATGAATGCATTTTAAATTCAAATTGAATCTAAAAAGGTCTGAGTTAATAATTAATTGTTATATTTTATTGCAAAGGTGAATTTATGTATCTTCTCTTTTTTTTTTCTTCTTTTTTTTTAGGTTTGCCGCAGGCCAACCTGACAATATTTCCTACATCTGCCACCTATGGAGAAACGGTGCAGATGGTGTGTGGAGGTCATGAGATGCATCGTGTATCTGAATGTATGTTCTACCCTGCAGGACAGGAGAACTTTAAAAAACCAAGTGCATCGTGTTACCTCACTCTTACTAGCGACGAACTGATCCTGTGGTCACAAGATGCAGAGAGTTCACATGTCAACATATCCTGCTACTATACTGTGTATAGCTTAGGAGAAAATGCAACATCTCCTCATTCCGACACAGTCTCAGTAAGGGTCAGAGGTGCGCTGTTTAATCGCAAACTATGTGTAATAGATAGATAATGTGGTTTATTCTTTTCCAAGCTGATGTTTTTGTATCTCATAAGGTTTTGCTGCCATGTCATCTTTGCCGCCGATCACAGAGGACAGCCCAACTACACTGACCCCCAATGGAACCACTGAAGGTGGAATCTTAGAATTTTTAATTGAATTTCCAGCTTTTCTGATTTAACTTGTATTAATTTATATATGCGTCACATAAGAAAACACTAAGGAGCATTTCAGTTGCTTTACCCTAGTTAAAAAAAAACATTACAACATTTTGATTCCTGTGTTGACATATGTCCAATTGAAACAGGAAGTTGGGGTGGGGCAGATGTTTTTAAAAACAGCTGATAGGCTTTAGTTTACGTCATAGTCATTAACCTTGTATTGCATTGGAGAAACATTTGTATACACCCTTGACAGTAAAGAAAAACTGTAAAATGGAATGTATATATCTCAAAGATAATTATGTGACATTTTGGAAGAACGTTTGTTCATAACTTTAAGAGAACCTTGCCAGAACATTTAGCAAACGTTGTGAGAATGTTCCCGTTCATTTCCTCCTTGCGCAATTATAATGACGAATATACATTTTAGAACGGTAATTATGTGACATTTTGGGAGTATAGACTAATAGCTAAAATAATTTTTAAAGGCTTTTTAAAGCCAGTATGTGTCTTTCTTATTCCAGCACTTTCTAAACTGATCATTGCGATTTCATATATAAACATTAATTTCAGCAAATTTATCCACTGCGTCAACAATGGACACAACAACAACATGTGAGTTGCCTTGATTGTACAATCCTCTCAACCAACATAACTCTGTTTCATCTTATTGTTATACTTACATTATAAAAGGTCATTTAAAAACTATTTGTCCATTAATAATGTTTAACTTGTAGTGTAACTCTTGTCCTGTGGTTTCAATAGCTTTGACTGTAACATCCAGTACTGAAATGATAACAGATCCGATAACCAGTAAGTGCTTTTCTGCTCATAATTTTCCTCTATTTATCAAAGATTTTGATTGGTTGGCTTTAAATCTTCTCATCTACATTTGTTTTGTTGCTTACAGATATGACCAGTCTAACTACCCATGACAGCCAGAGTTCAACAGGTCCTGCAAATGGTAAATCTTGAGGTCTTCTCTTCTAATCTTTTACGTAGACAAAACACATTTGATTGATTTATTTACAAATCTTCAGCATCTCTGGAATCGTCTACAGTTACTGAAACTACAGAACATACACCAGGTAACTTAACTAACAAAAATGTTCTAAGAACGTTTTGCTAAAGTTCGTATTAAACATTATTTCTGTATGTTCTCTGAACGTTTCAAAGGTTTTTTCTTTGTTATGCAAACGTTAAAGGTGCTAAAGAGGATCTTTTCGTCGACTGAGAAACCAAAGACTGTTAGTGAGTTTTTGAAATGAGCGCATGCGTAAGAACAACCCCCCTCCTTCACAGCTCATTTCAAGGGAACGCCTCCCAAAACTCATGCACGAGTATTGGAACACGAGTGTTTACCACCGGCATTCGCTGTGTCGTGTTAGTGGATTCATTATGTCGGACTCACCGCAGGTAACTCATAATCTGCAGTTGTTACTCCTGTCTCCTGACAAAAACATTGCATGCGGCGCCTGTGGAGCGTGGAAAGTTACTGGAGCGCGCAGCCACGCTCGTCTCTCACAAGGAACGTCATGGCAGTGATTGACAAGCCAGAGGGCCAATCGTTTACGCGATGATCGCATAAACGATTGCCTGATGTTTTTAAGGCCCTACCTCGTGCACAGATGATGTATATTAATATTATTCCTTTCAGTGCACCTAATAAATAGTCTTTTATCAGTTAGTAAAGACAGTTCCAAGTAATATTGCAAAATGTATAAAACAAAACATCCTCTTTATCACCTTTAAGGAAACATTCCATTTTATCATTCTTCCAACATTATAGAAATGTTACTTTAGTAAAACAACATTAGACGAATGTCCAACTAAAACATTTAAGAAAAAAATGATTTTATAATGTTTTGAGAACATTATTAAAGGTGCTGTATGTAATTTTTTGACTGTACTAAAGCATAAAAATACCGTAATATGTTTGCAGATATTCAAAAGTTCACATACTCATTTCTCTGAAAAACACTTGCTACAGAAATGTGTGTCAGAATGTCTGTTTTTGTTTGGGTCTGTGTAATTCTGCCCACTGCCAATTTACACAATAGTATTTTGACACCCCTGGAGTAAAACACAGGGTATTGCAGCCATTGAAGCCAGCAAACAAACTGGGTCCGAGATCACAGATTCTTCCCAACTTAAAAGGCCTCAGCATCCATCTAAAAATCTCTATGAACGGGAGCATATTAAAATGCTTATAAATCAAAATTGTGTAAGTCTCCTCACCTTCTGTTGTCAGTTGCGCTCGCTCCTTTTGCGTGTCCTCAATCTGGCATCCGCGTGAGCGTCGAGTCTGAGGAGGAGTTTGCAGGGGAAACAACTCTCTCCAGTATTTTGAATTTGGACTGCAATACCCATTTCAACTGCTACCTGTCAATATTACATACGGCACCTTTAAAGACCAGATAACTTTGCACGAACATTCTATTCCGGAAGAACGTTTGATCACAACTTTGAGAGAACCTTTACAGAATGTTAGTCAACGTTCTATAAGAACATTCCTTGTTAGCTGGGAAATTACAATTTTATATTGAGAGAGTTGAATATGTTATTTAAGCATGTTGAACACATATGCTAATGGTCAATTTCTCTTTTATAAATTTCCTCTTGATGATTGAAGACCCTGAAATACTTAAGTACTTAAATAAGTACTTAAATAAAAGTAAGTAACTTTACTCAGAAGCTTTTGTTATGTTATGTAACCCAATGGCAGCATTTGACACTTAATATACAGTAATGCAACAGTGAATTCGTTGCTAATCTTTTATATCTTTGTCTGACACAGAGGTGTTTTTCTCTATTTCTGTGGTTGCAACTGGTGGAGGAATTGTACTGACTGGACTGTTTGGCATCTGTTTATACGGATGTACACGTGAGTATAAAAAAAATGGCATGACTTTATGGCTTATAGATTTAGCATTCTGGTTGAAAAGTTGGTCAATCTGATTTGATGTTTCCTTCATTGCAGGAAGGTCAAAGGATGAGAGGTAAAGATGTTTCAGAGTTCATTTTGTGCATATATAAAATAATTGGTGAAATTATAAGAAAATAAGGCATAGAGTGGTTCACAAAATATATTTGTGAAATTTACTAGGATTTGGATTGAAAGAAAGAGTAGAAAACAGGGTAAGTTTTTACTTTCTCCCTCAAAACGAGTCATATTTCACTCAAAATAAAAGTCAAATACACGTTAATGTCAAGGTTTGCTGACATCTTGGTTTGTAGGAGTTCCTTTAACAATGGCCGGTTCAGACTCAGTAAGTATTTCTATCATTATCAACCATTAATGAGATCATTTTAATATTTGACACTATTTAATAGATCAATCTTTGTTATTTAGTGCCTTGGTGAGGAAGATACAGCATTTTACTCAACCATCAACTCTGTACAATCCACCTCTCAACCACAAGGTAAAGAGTAAAATCAATTCCCTCCATGTTATGTACTATATTATATTTTGTGTATTATTTTCATATGAATAGCATTATGTTTTATTATAGGCTACTTATATAACACACAGCAAACAGGTTAGAGGGATTTGCAAACCTTTGCATTAGCTGGCACTGAGATGATTTCATATTATTTGCTTAACGAATAGGCTCCAATCAGAATCATGAAAAATTCCAAACTATTTCAGCTGGATAATATTCATGCTGCTTATTACACCTTCTGATCTGCCCTTGTTTTGATATAAATGTGTTCAGCATGGATGCTTGTCAAGCTCCTAAGGATTTTTTGCTATAGCTGACAAAAATAATAGGTTACACTTTATTTTGTAGGTCATCAAAATAAAGTGTTAGTAGATATTAAAACAGTCTACTAATACTGTAATGAGAGTTAGTTGACATGTAGTAGAATGTCTAAAGGGGAATCATCATCATTGAAAAAAAGTGTTATCGTGGTCATTATTTGATATCTGATGTGTGTTGTTATGCAGGAAACAGTGCAGAATCAAAGCAATCCAAGGTAAGTAAATCAGTTGGTTATGTGCACGCAATTACTGTATTTATCCTCATTTTAAAACTCACTTTTTCTCCAGATGGCTGTTTAATGAACAAACAAAACGATAACAAAAGAACCAGGAGTCAAAGAAAACAGAGAATGCAGGAACACAAGAAAACACCAGATACATCTAACATGTTACATAAACGTACGACTGACGAGGAACAGGAGAAACACAAGGGCAGTTTATACACAAGGGGTAACAAGTAACAAGAAACACCTGAGAACAAAAAAGACTAATCAATAAGAAAACTGCTATTCTGAATAATAATATTCTTTACTCAGTTTTCTTTGATGCATTTTAAATTTGAGAAACTGGTTTGTCAGCATTGAATCAATGAGACTCTGTAAAATCGCTGTAAAACACCTTTACTTTTCTCAATGCAAACAAACCTTAAAGTAAACCTAGAAATGGCTTTTTTTTGACAGTCTCGTGGCTTTTGGTAGTGCTGGTTTTCACTGGTGTTGGTTTATTTCTGTCTGGACTCATGGGATTCATCTGTCTCTGCCACTTTGACAGTAAGTTTAGTTCTGCATAAACTGAGCTCCATGATATAGAAACATGATAATAAAGTGTGTATCTGTGCAGGTTCTGATGATCTTCTCACAGAGGTGAACTACAGCTCCTGCCAGGTGGAAACAACATCTCTGTTAACTTCCTCTGTGTGCTCCAAAAAACATGGATGAACCGCTTCATTTCTTCACTTGTTGCACCTCTAAAGAGAAAAACAAGTACAGAAAGTATGACAGTATGTACAGTATAGTACAGTGACTAATAATGATCAATGCTTACATATGATTAACTGATTAGATTTTTGCATGCAGCAAACTTCAATGTAGAGCTGATTATTAATATTTAATAGACATTGACCGAAATGTAATTGTTTGCATATTAGTTTATTTTATATTTAAAGGATTAGTTCACTTTCAAATGAAAATTATCTCAAGCTTTACTCATCCTCAAGCCATCCTAGGTGTATATGATTTTCTTCTTTCTAAAAATGTATTATATTAATAAATATCCTGATGCATCCAAGCTTTATAATGGCAGTGAACGGGACCAACAAGCATGAGCTGAAGAAAGTGTCTCAATCCACATCCATCCATCATAATTATACTTTACATGGCTCTGGGGGTTAATAAAGGCCTTCTGAATAAATCCATATTTAACAAGTTATAAAGTAAAATAACTAGCTTCCGCCTTCTGTATTCAACTTACGAAACTTATGCTTTTTTGTAAGTTAAATACGGAAGGTGTAGGACGTAGCATAAGCGCTTGAACTGCAAGAGGCGTTACACTTTCTTCGTAAGTTGAATACAGAAGGCATTCTGGCAAGCTATATATTTTACTTTATATCTTGTTAAATATGGATCTTTTTCTTACAGGTAAAGGTATAATAATAAATGTAATACCTGTTTTTGTTATTAAATAAAAATGTTCAATATTATGATCTAGTCAAGGAGTTCTCAGCTCTGGCCCTAGAGATCCACTTTCCTGCAGAGTTTAGCTTCAACACTGATCAAACTCACCTATCTGATGCCTTATAATCCTGAAGATATTGATCTGCTTGTTCAGGTGTGTTTGTTTCTCGTTATATATCTATTATTGGTACAGTTATTTTTGCTACATTTAAATGTTTTTTACACAAAAAAGATTGAATGTAGATTTGTTAGAAACTCTGGCTGATTCTCTTACTCTTTACATACTGTATCTTTATATGGCACAAATAGTATGAGTATGCTAGTAGGCTATGCCATTTTGAACTCAAACCATTACTGTAACAAGGAAGGCAGTCAGAAGTGTGGAACTAAGTGCACGTAAGTTTATTAAACAAAACAGGAAACATGAGGAGCCAGAAAATCAACTGACCAACTAACATAACAAACAATGGGGCTTAAATACACAGGAGATAACAAGACTAACTAGACACAGGTGAACCAAAAGAACTACAACTAGAATACAAAAGGACTACAAAACAGGAAAAAGGAACAGAACAGGGCAAAATGCAAACTAAACATAAAAGTCCAAATGGGAGACATGACAGTTCATGATGTGTCCTGATCTGCCTTATGTTACAGTCCAAAAATATGTAAGTGTGGTTTTATGATCTACATTTTCATCTGCATTATATTAGTCTAACTACCCATGACGGCCATATTTAACAGGTCTTGCAAATGGCAAGTCCTCAGGTCTTCTCTTCTAATCTGTAATATTACTGCGCTATCCCTGAAATTGACACATTATTGAAATTACAGAATTTGCAAGGTTTAATCTAAAACTTCTATATATATGTTAAGTCGTATTATTTTCCCCTTGATGTTTGAAGGCCTACTTTCACAAAATCCACCTCTCAACCACAAGGTCCCCTCCATATTATATTTTAATGATACCTTTATTTTTTCATTTTATTTTGTTTAAATAAATAAAAGCAGCTATACAATTAACAACTGCAATATTGACAACAGGCATCTGATCACTGTGGATATGAGTCAGACTTCTTTCCTCATGTACATTTAAAGTGGTGCGTGTCTTTGTGTCACTTCACTCTTTGATGTGACGCTGACATGGTTCTGCTCATCATCTTTACACTCCTGCTGGAGGTTCAACCTCAAAGTAAGTGACAATTTCAATCTAAATTAAGTTTTTTTTTTTTTAATCACATATCATTATCTTAAAGGGATAGTTCACACAAAAATGAACATTCAATTATTCACCCTCAATTGTTCCAAACCTGTATGAGTTTCTTTGTTCTGTTGAACGCAAAAGAAGATATTTTAAAGAAAGTTGGTAACCAACCTGTTGGTCCCCATTGACTTCTATAGTATTTTTTTCCCCATATATAGAAGTCAATGGCTACGGTTAACTGTTTGATTACCAACATTCTTTCAAATATCTTCTTTTGCATTCAGCAGAACAAAGAAACTCATACCCATACTCATACTCATTCACTTGAATATTTTCACCATTATGTGTCAGAACTAACTGGTTTTAAGTATTACCTAAGAAATACAAAAAAGATGTCAGTAAACAACTACAGAAAAAATACATAGATCTGAACTCGCCATGTCAATTCATTTTTTGGATACAGGGATGTGACGATGTAAAAAAAAAAAGAGATAAAAAATGCGTATTTCATTGCTTTAGAATTTTTTATTTATAATATTTTAAAATGCATATACGTGCCTATTTGTGTGAGTATATTTTTGTATACTTTATACAGTTAAGTACCTGTTTTTTTTTTTTTTTTTTTGTGAGACTAAAAGCAAAAATGACCAAAATATATATCAAATGATTTCATCATCACATTGAGCTATACATATACTATGGAAACATTTCATCATTCAGATGTTTTTACTTTTAGGTGGATAATTCTCTTTGTAGGTTGTAGAAGCAGTTTTCTTCTAGTTGCTTGCATCAATTACATGATGCAGTATAGGTTGTGGAGTGTTATTGCTGAGTTTCCTATTAAATAGAGTGATGAAAAAAACAAATGGAGGCTGAAATTCAGAGGAATCTCAGGAAACAATGTATACTGCATCATGTTGAGGCATATCACAGTGGCTCTCAACCTTTTTTACTTGAATATGACAGACTGACAGATTCACACGGTGATGTTTAATTTGGTACAGTAATGTGTCACATTAAATGTCACTGTTTAGCATCTTCCATGAACAGTGTTGCTCTCTTCTAAGTATTGTCATAATCCTCTGGTTCCTCCACACTAATGTGTCTGTATATGGTGTTTTGCAGAAGAGAGGCCAGTCATTACAGTAACCCATGACCCTCAAACTGGTGATTTTATAATTTACTGTCAAATACCAGGATCAGATAACGCTGGTTATGATTGTTTTATTTACATTGGAGATGAAAACTTACAAAGTATTAAATCTCAAAAACCATCTGGAAGAACACAGTGCATTTCTACAAAACACAAAAATTATTTATTTGATAATCTAAAGTCAGTTAAGAGTGAAGTGAAAAAATTCCATTAATGATTTTTTTTATCAAAACATACAACATATGGTGAACACAAAACACAAAAACAACAATAAAACAGCAATGATAGTAACAGCAATGAAAAATAAGCAGAAATGACAAATGGGTAATAGGAGAAGTATTTAAGTAGTAATAGCATGTATAATAATAATGATAATATTTTGTGATGATGGCAACAGTAATATCAATAATAATAATAACAACAACAGTAATAATAATAACAATAGTAAGATGGTGATGATAATAATTTGTGTTGACGGCAATAGTAATATCAATAATAATAATAACATTAATAACAATAATAATAATAACAATTAGTGATACTAATACTAAAGATGGTGATGATAATATTTTGTGATGATGGCAACAGTAACATCAGTAATAATAATAACAGTAATAACAGTGATAATAATAACAATAGTATTACTAAAGATGGTGAAAATTCCATTAATGTTAATGAAAAACAATTTGCTTGTGTGGAACCACTGTCCATAATTGAATTAAGTAAGTTTAAAGAATCATTTTTTTGAGTGCATGTACATCTTTTCACGGAAATGGTATTCCCTGGTGGCTATGGCCTCTTTCAGCAGGATAATGTGCCCTGCCACAAAGCAAAAATGGTTCAGGAATGGTTTGAGGAGCACAACAATGAGTTTGAGGTGTCGACTTGGCCTCCAAATTCTAATCGATCATCTGTGGGATGTGCTGAACAAACAAGTTTAATCTATGGAGGCCACACCTCACAACTTACAGGACTTAAAGGATCTGCTGCTAACATCTTGGTGCCAGAGACCACAGCACACCTTCAGGGGTCTAGTGGAGTCCATGCCTCGATGGGTCAGGGCTGTTTTGGCAGCAAAAGGGGGATCAACACAATATTAGGAAGGTGGTCATAATGTTATGTCTGTATGTCTGATATATATTGTTACTTTATATCTATGTTTACTGTATTTCTACAGGACTCTCTGATCAGTTTTGCCTGACAGCATCTCCAGCGTCAGTGCAGAAAGACACAAACGCAGCGCAGCTGAGATATGACAGTCCAACAGATGCACAAGGGGCTGATCAGTCTCATTATAACTCAGCTTTAAATCAGAGTACGATGTTTAATTTGGTACAGTAATGTGTCACATTAAAATGTCACTGTTTAGCATCTTCTATGAACAGTGTTGCTCTCTTCTAAGCATTGCCATATTCCTCTGATTCCTCCACACTAATGTGTCTGTATATGTTGTTTTTCAGAAGAGAGGCCAGTCATTACAGTAACCCATGACCCTCAAACTGGTGCTTTTACAATTTACTGTCAAATACCAGGATCAGATAATGCTGCTTATACTTGTTTTATTTACATTGGAGATGAAAATCGACAAATTATAAAATCTCAAAAACCATCTGGAAGAACACAGTGCATTCCTACACTCCATGAAACTTATTTATTTAATCATCTAAAGTCAGTTAAGAGTAAAGTGATGAGCTGCAGTTATTCTCCAGAACCTTCATCATCCAAACGTTCATCATATAGTGACAAATTCAACCTGACAGGTATGTCACTTTAATCTAATATGAATCTTCACATTCACAATTAATTCAACAATTTTTAAAAAATTCTTAATATATGTTTTTGTCTCTATAGTTTTTCTTCCTGTGCAAATTCAGTCACCAAGCACAACAAAAGAATCAGAATTATGTAAGCTCATCTGAAATATATAATTCTTATTGTGGTGATGATTATTTTGATGATTAACCTGGCAAAATGTTTTCTGCAGATTCAGCATTGACATTCTCTAGTGAAACAACAACCATGAGTAAGTAGACTAAATGTGACTCTAAATTGTGTGTGTTTTTTTTGTTTTTTGTTTTTTACAACAACTTTGAATAGTAAGTTCTAAATATTTCAGAATCCACTACTTGGTATGAGACCACAATAAACCCTACGGCTGGTGAGCTCCTTTATTATTAGTCAATTTATTTGTTTTGCCTCTTATCATATTCTGACCTTCCCTTTAGCATTAGAAAATATTTTTGTGTGTTCTCATTTATTTGGTTTGATATACTTGAAGAAGCTGATCATTATACAGTCTGTGTCATATGTTTAATGTTTGAGACATGTCTTTTCATTAACCTGACAAAATGTTCTCTGCAGATTCAGCATCAACATTCTCTACAAGTGAAACAACAACAAGTAAGTAGACTAAATGTGACTCTAAATTGTGATGAATACGTTGTGATGACAACTTTTAATAGTAAGTTATTAATATTTCAGGAACTCTGGCTGCAGAATCCACAGCTGGTGAGCTCCTTTATTATTAGTACATTTATTCATTTTGCTTATCAATTTGTGTCTGGTGGAGTAGAAATGATGACAGGTAGAGGCGAGGATCTAAATGCAAAGGGCTGTTTAATGAACAAACAAAATGATAACAAAAGAACCAGGAGTCAAAGAAAACAGAGAATGCAGGAACACAAGAAAACACCAGATACATCTAACATGTTACATAAACGTACGACTGACGAGGAACAGGAGAAACACAAGGGCAGTTTATACACAAGGGGTAACAAGTAACAAGAAACACTTGAGAACAAAAAAGACTAATCAATAAGAAAACTGCTATTCTGAATAATAATATTCTTTACTCTTTACTTTGAGAAATTGGTTTGTCAGCATTGAATCAATGAGACTCTGTAAAATCGCTGTAAAACACCTTTACTTTTCTCAATGCAAACAAACCTTAAAGTAAACCTAGAAATGGCTTTTTCTTTGACAGTCTCGTGGCTTTCAGTAGTGCTGGTTTTCACTGGTGTTGGTTTATTTCTGTCTGGACTCATGGGATTCATCTGTCTCTGCCACTTTGACAGTAAGTTTAGTTCTGCATAAACTGAGCTCCATGATACTTCGGTAAAGTTGGTTTTATATTCGCACATTCGGACATCCGTATTCAATAGCCTTGTTAATCACACTACATTGGACATTCAGTGGACATTCACAAGTAAATATGCCTTTAAAACAATACTTGCCTATTTTGATCGACTGTGAAAAATGTTGTAAGTTGACAATTGTTGGTTGTCAATGTCATGTCGCTGCTTAAAATTCGCAAACATTAATTTATTGCACATTTATTGGAAAGTCTGAATTTATAAGAAGTCCGAATGTGCGAATATAAAACCAACTTTACCGAAGTCTCCATGATATAGAAACATGATAATAAAGTGTGTATCTGTGCAGGTTCTGATGATCTTCTCACAGAGGTGATCTACAGCTCCTGCCAGGTGGAAACAACATCTCTGTTAACTTCCTCTGTGTGCTCCAAAAAACATGGATGAACCGCTTCATCACTTGTTTTTCTCTTTAGAGGTGCAACATGTACAGAAAGTATGACAGTATGTACAGTACAGTATACCTACTGAATTCATATACTGATCAGCAGGGCAAATCAGAATCTGTGAATGTTTTCCTTTCATTCTGATTTTGGGTGAAAATGAGTTTTATATTGGTAAAATGTATTACATGTAACTAAATAGCACCTTCAAATTGGCAAAAATATTCAATAAATATGCAATTACACAAAATTATCTATATTATTTTGTCTATATTATTTTTTTTTCTGTCAAATTACTGTACAATCAGTGACTAATGACCAATGCATACATATGATTAACTGATTAGATTTTTGCATACAGCAAACTTCAATGTAGAGCTGATTATTAATATTTAATAGACATTAACCAAAAAGTAATTGTTTGGTCAATGTCTATTATTTTTTATTGTCTATTATTTGGTCAACCCCGATCAAACTCGCCTACCTGTAGCCTTAAGCCGGGTTCACACTGTGCGATTTTGGCCACAATTTGGTAATCTGAGACAAATTTTGAGAATCCTAAATAGGGCTGGGCGATATATATCGCATGCGATTGTCACGCGCATTTCGTCAGTAAAGCCGGTTCCCTGATTACCGTTAAATCGCCATCACCTGCTATCAAATGGAGCGGCATTTAATAGACAGAACCGTAGATCACTGACAAGCTACGCAATATTGCGTTCATTATAGCAGATGAATCGCCTTCGATAATGAACGCGATATTGCGTGGCTTGTCAGTGAACTACGGCTCTGTCTATTAAAGGTGCTAAAGAGGATGTTTTGTTTTATACATTTTTGCAATATTACTTGAAACTGTCTTTACTAACGGATAAAAGACTATTTATTAGGTGCACTGAAAGTAATAATATTAATATACATCATCTGTGCACGAGGTAGGGCCTTAAACGTTTACGCGATTGGCCCTCTGGCTTGTCAATCACTGCCGTGACGTTCCTTGTGAGAGACGAGCGCGGCTGCGCTCTATTAAGTAACTTTCCACACTCCACAGGCCCCGCATGCGATGTTTTTGTCAGGAGACAGGAGTAACAACTGCAGATTATGAGTTACCTGCGGTGAGTCCGACATAATGAATCCAAAAAAACACGACACAGCGAATGCCGGTGGTAAACACTCGTGTTCCAATACTCGTGCACGAGTTTTGGGAGGCGTTCCTTTGAAATGAGCTGTGAAGGAGGGGGGCTGTTCTTACGCATGCGCTCATTTGAAAAACTCAGTAACAGTCTTTGGATTCTCAGTAGATGAAAAAATCCTCTCTATCACCTTTAAATGCCGCTCCATTTGAAAGCAGGTGATGGCGATTTAGCGGTAATCAGGGAACCGGCTTTACTGAAGAAAATGCGCGTGACAATCGCATGCGATATATCGCCCGCGATATATCGCCCAGCCCTAATCCTAGGCTAAAATCTGTAGTCTTTGAATGCTAGTTTGACATGTTCACAGACAGCCGATTAATAACCGTTGCGATCAAATTTTACCTCAGACAAAATTCTGGCAGTGTCAGAAGACTTGGCGCACAGTCCTGCACTGTGACTTCTACGACGAACGTCAAATTGTCTTAGTTTTTCAAGATAAGCCGTGATCAAAATTCACGCTATAGAGATGTCTTTTTTTAGCCACCATTTCAGTCCTGCATGTAATGCAGCTCACAGTCACCGAACGTGTATGGGTTGATGATGTAAAACTCCGGACAAATTTTCATGCGCGCGTCTGTTTTTAACATGTTGATTGCCGTACAGTCTGACATAAACGACAGCCGAGATCCCACAGTGTGACATGAGGATCGTTCGTACAGTCTGACAAGCAACAATCATAAAAGACTATTATAAATTGCACAGTGTGCACCCGACTTTAAGATAAGAAGACTAACTAGACACAGGTGCAAATGATCAGGAAGAAATGAGGATGCGAATACAAATGAGAATACAAAAGGACTACAAAACTAGAAACAGGAAAAAGGAACAGAACAGGGCAAAATGCAAACTAAACATTAAAGTCCTAATGGAAAACAGTTGCATGTGCCCCGATCTGCCCTATGTCACAGTGCAAAAGGATGTAAGTGTGGTCTTATGATCTACATTTTCATCTGCATTATATCCAGTCTACCTACCCATGACAGCCATATTTAACAAGTCCTGCAAATGGCAAGTCCTCAGGTCTTCTCTTCTAATCTGCAACATTACTGCGCTATCACTAAAATTGACTACACACTTATTGAAATTACATAATAAATGACTAATAATACTAATAATAACTAATAATTTACTAATCATTTGTAATTTACTCTAAAACTTATATATGTTGAATCGTGTTATGTGTCATGTTGAATACAATACAGATATGCTTACCCTTATGTTTTCCCCTTGATGATTGAAGGCCCACCTTCACAAAATCCACTTCTAAACCACAGGTAAAGAGTAAAACGAGTCCCCTACCTATTATATTTTAAAGATAGCTTCATCCCATAAAATAAATAAAAGCAGCTAAACAACAACCGCAGTATAGACGACAGGCCTGATCACTGTGGATATGAGTCAGATGAGAGCGCCCTCTGCTGCCTAACACTGGGACTTACAGATGTATGTGATATGATGTCTTATTATTGAACACAAGTTTACATTTTCAATTATATATAGCCAATTAAGTTATATAATGTGTCCTTTAAAATCTGTATCAATTAAAAACATTGCAGGTAAAGAAAAAGTCTTAGTTGTTTTGGGCTCACAATAACTACAGGCTACATAACGTTATCTTTTTTTGATTTTTATTTTTTTTACTTACAATTGTCGTTTTGTTCAAACTTTTATTTTATTATTCAAGGTTTTAAATGACTGTTTTAAAGTTTTAAAGTTGGCAGAGCTGTTCTAAAAGTTAAATATAAAGCAGCACTGCAGCAGATATCCTCTATTTGTAGCTTCATCTCTGCTAGTTTCTGCAACCACACTGCTGTCCTGTGGCTTTGAAAGACCCCAGCGCTTCAGATCAACACAAACCATTGTGAGAAAATACATTGAGACTTTAAGATTCACCAGAAAAATATTTTTTGTGTTTTCATTTATTTGGTTTGATATACTTGAAGTAGCTGATCATTCTACAGTCTGTGTCATATTTAATGTTGTAGAGACATATTGTGTCATTGAGTTTATATAGTTTTCCTTTCATTACTTCTTTCTTCCTCATGTACATTTAACGTGGTGCGTGTCTTTGTGTCACTTCACTCTTTGATGTGACGCTGACATGGTTCTGCTCATCATCTTTACACTCCTGCTGGAGGTTCAACCTCAAAGTAAGTGTCAAAACTTGTTAAATAATTGAAATGATCTCATATTAGATGTCTGTTCTCCTTTGTTTTAGGATAGTATGCATATGTGTATGCATATGTTTTTCTTTTCTTTGTTTTAGTTTAGTATGCATATTTTTTTCTTTTATTATAGTAGTATGCATATATTTTCACTATCATCTGTCATAACTGCTGTTTTTAGGTTCAACCAACATTTACAATAAACATTTATAGCTCAACTGCAAAAAATGCGACAATTACTGACAAGATATGTAGAGCTGTACTGATGATGGAATAAAACTAGATGGGGAGAAAACAATTATATTTAAGTGCTTTGCATTTTGTTATTTATATTATTTTAAAATGCATATACAAGTTTATTTGTGTAAGTACTGTTGTGTCTGTCAAGTACTGTGTGCTGCATGATCCTCAGTTGTTTTTAGTTCTTTGTTCTGTTTATGTTGTGAGCAAAAGCAAAAAGTACAATATAAATATTAAATTATTGCTTTTATCATCATCATCATCGCACTGAGCTAGGCCTATGCTATAAACACTTTTTTTTTAGGTGGATGATTCAGTTTGCTTCTAGTTGCGCTCATGAATTAGGTGCATGTTCTCAGAAACACCTTAAATGTTTTTAATACTTTTTATTAACAGAAACTGGGAGTGCTGATATATTAAAAAATAAATAACTAGGATTAATTTCTTGATTCCATAAGATTCAAGATTCTGACTTGTGTTAATCAGTAAACACATCTTGATTTATTTGTGTTTTTAGTATTTGAATTAAGTTTAATATAATAATTTCAAGTCATCTCGTGTGAAGTTTGCTGAGGCCCCTGCATGAGAACCACTTCTCTATTATGGTCAGAGCAGGTTACTTTTGTTCACTTTAGTTCAGTGCTGTCAATGGACATCTTGTTACATATTTTTACCATTATATTTTGACCAATAAATAGCTTGATTTCTTACAAGAGGTGATGCAATCTTTGTGTTCAGCAGCTGTAATGTACACCGATCAGGCATAACATAATGACCACTGACCGGTGAAGTGAATAACACTGATTATCTCTTCATCACGGCACCTGTTAGTGGGTGGGAGATATTAGGCAGCAAGTGAACATGTTGTTCTCAAGGTTGATGTGTTAGAAGCAGGGAAAATGGGCAAGCATAAGGATTTGAGCGTGTTTGACAAGGGCCAAATTGTGACAACTGAGTCAGAGCATCTCCAAAACTGCAGCTCTTGTGGGGTGTTCCCGGTCTGCAGTGGTCAGTATCTATCAAGGAACAGTGGTGAACCGGCAACAGGGTCATGGGTGGCCAAGGCTCACTGATGCATGTGGGGAGTAAAGGCTGGCCCGTATGGTCCGATCCAACAGACGAGCTCCTGTAGCTCAGATTGCTCAAGAAGTTAATGCTGGTTCTGATAGAAAGGTGTCAGAATACACCATGCATCGCAGTTTGTTGCGTATGGGGCTGCATAGGCGCAGACCAGTCAGGGTGCCCATACTGACCCCTGTCCACCGCCGAAAGCGCCAACAGTGGACACGTGAGCATCAGAACTGGACCACGGAGCAATGGAAGAAGGTGGCCTGGTCTGATGAATCACGTTTTCTTTTACATCACGTGGATGGCCGGGTGCGTGTGCGTCGCTTACCTGGGGAACACGTGGCACCAGGATGCACTATGGGAAGAAGGCAAGCTGGCGGAGGCAGTGTGAAGCTTTGGGCAATGTTCTGCTGGGAAACCTTGGGTCCTGCCATCCATGACACGTGCTATCTACTTAAGCATTATTGCAGACCATGTACACCCTTTCACGGAAACAGTATTCCCTGGTGACTGTGGCCTCTTTCAGCAGGATAATGTGTCCTGCCACAAAGCAAAAATGGTTTAGGAATGGTTTGAGGAGCACAACAACGAGTTTGAGGTGTCGGCCTCCAAATTCCCCAGATCTCAATCCAATCGAGCATCTGTGGGATGTGCTGAACAAACAAGTCTGATCCATGGAGGCTCCATGCCTTGATGGGTCAGGGCTATTTTTCAGCAAACATAATATTAGGAGGGTGGTCATAATGTTATGCCTGTATATCTGATGTATATTGTTATCTACTCCTACAGGACTCTCTGCTCAGGTTTGGACGACAGCGACTTCAGCGTCAATGCAGAAAGACACAAACGCAGCGCAGCTGAGATA
Organism: Megalobrama amblycephala; assembly: GCF_018812025.1. Classification (NCBI taxonomy): domain Eukaryota; kingdom Metazoa; phylum Chordata; class Actinopteri; order Cypriniformes; family Xenocyprididae; genus Megalobrama; species Megalobrama amblycephala. Next base: position 27,117,719 of record NC_063064.1, read on the forward strand.
TGAAAGACCGACAGATGCACAAGGGGCTGATCAGTCTCACTATAACTCGGCTTTAAATCGGAGTAAGATGTTTAATTTGGTACAGTAATGTGTCACATTAAAATGTCACTGTTTAGCATCTTCTATGAACAGTGTTGCTCTCTTCTAAGTGTTGTCATAATCGTCTGGTTCCTCCACACTAATGTGTCTGTAAATGTTGTTTTTCAGAAGAGAGGCCAGTCATTACAGTAACCCATGACCCTCAAACTGGTGCTTTTACAATTTACTGTCAAATACCAGGATCAAATAACACTGTTTATGCTTGTTTTATTTACATTGGAGATGAAAATCGACAAATTATAAAATCTCAAAAACCATCTGGAAGAACACAGTGCATTTCTACAATACACGAAACTAATTTATTTAATCAACTAATGTCAGTTAAGAGTAAAGTGATGAGCTGCAGTTATTCTCCAGAACCTGCATCATCCAAACGTTCACCATGTAGTGACAAATTCAACCTGACAGGTATGTCACTTTAATCTAATATGAATCTTCACATTCACAATTAATTCAACAATTTTTTTTTTAATTCTTAATGTATGTTTTTGTCTCTATAGTTTTTCTTCCTGCGCAAATTCAGTCACCAAACACAACAAAAGCATCAGCATCATGTAAGCTCATCTGAAATATATAATTCTTATTTTTGTGATAATTATTTTGATGATTAACCTGGTAAAATGTTTCCTGCAGATTCAACACCAACATTCTTTACCAATGAAACAAGTAAGTAGACTAAATGACTCTAAATAGTGATGAATACACTGTGATGGCAACTTTTAACAGTAAGTTCTTAATATTTCAGCAACTTTAGCTACAGAATCCACTACTTGGTATGAGACCACAATAAACCCAACGGCTGGTGAGCTCCTTTATTGTTATTAAAATATAATTTGAAAAAATGTACGTAAAAGTTTTGCAATAACACTGATATCATTTAAAGGGATTATGACAAAACCGTTATCAAGGTAAAATCCATCTTTTTTGTAGTGGAGTTCTGTCCTGATGAGATGGTTTTTCCTGCACCACCCATATGTTCATGAGGATCTGAAACACTAAGTTTCATTCTGTATTTGCCCTAAAAATTGAGGAACAGTGTGTAGAATCTACTAGATTCAACCACAGGCCTGATTATAAAGACACCATTGTGCAATACAGCATATGTAAATATAAAACAAACAAACATGGAATTATAATATTTTCTTCACCGGTTTAGAATATGTACAATCTTAGAAGAAAAGGTTCTATAGAACCATAAAGGATTCTGTCAGGCACTTCATATAGAACCTTTTATGGCTTTTCGTCATGGGATCATTTTATGGACTTAGTTTTCATTTTTAATTTTAATAAAAATGTATGAATTAAGCAGCTTGTAAACACTTTATCTGTAGAAAAAAATTAAAAATAACCCATTAAACATGAAAGTGTTTTGCACTCAATTAAAGACATTTCTCCTTATAGAACCTTTTTGCCATAAAACATTCAAGAACTATATTAGAACCCCAATTAACCTTTTTTTCTAAGAGTGTAGACACAAAAAGCAAGGCAAAATGAATTCCAGTACAGACTCTGATATTGTTCGTCTCAACATAAAATATGTAAAATTATTTGTAAATATATAACTACTTGGAGATGTTTAAATTAAGTCTAAAATAGTAACTGTAAATCATTGAAAAAATAGAAATATTTGTATTTAATCATTATTTGATGGACTGAATTGCTACATTTTAGAATCTACTCATGCTTCACATCTTCTCAATGTCACGAGGAACACGACAGCAGGTGAGTAACTGCTCTAAACGTCTGAGTTACTGTCCTACATTAAAGCCCATGCTGTTGTTAAAGGATTTCAGTGTTTAGAAAAGTCTCTCTCCATTTCATCCTTTTAGTTCTCAAAGCTTCCACTCCTGGTGACCATTCAACACCAAGAAGAAGTATGTATTAACAATCGATTAATCGCTGCAACTGAAAACTTTGCATATGATTATCACTCAGTTTGAATTCTTATTGACACAAAGAAACATGGCTCATCATGGCACTGGCGGCCACCAGCGGGGGGATTGTCCTGACCGGACTCATGGGCATCTGTCTGTCCTGCATCAGTAAGTTACAGACACATGCGGATAAACTGACTTTTTTTTAAAAAACCTGTTAAATGTCACCCCTCTTTGAGCATAGATGTGAAAATGCACTAAACTTAAATGGTTGTAATTCATGAATACTTTAAGTATTCATAAAAGAGTAGGCAAAAAGTACCCAGGAGAGGAACTGATGCTGGTAGGTCATGGCAAATGTAGTATGTCCAGATTACACTCATAGAATTCACATTCATACTATCTAGAACATACTTTTTTAGCGGTCGTGAAGTAATTCAAAATAAGTACCTACTCGAGTGTATGTGATTTTTTTTTTTTAGCCATAGTTTCGATGCTATACCAAAAATAGCCACTGAATGACACACTCACACTTTTGATACGTTAATTTTATACGTTCTTCAGTCACAAATTAATACATTTCTGTCACAATATCACTCCACTCACAAAACCGAAACACCTGGAGTCTCATACCTTTCCAACGATGTGTTTTGTCAAGATTAGAAAAGGATTTGATTCTAAAATACTGCAATAATGTGGAACACAACACTGCCCACTAGGGGGAGAAGCCAGCTGTTACAACCCGTTAATTTAGTTTTAATTTAGTTACGCCAATGTCCAACTTCAGAATGTTTTTTACAGGATGAATTTTGACTGTTTAGGCTTTCGAATGATACCTAATTTATGATGATTACTAAAATATGTAATAGTTAAAATAGATGATAAAAAGTGCACCAAGTGCACTTTTAATAATCAATTTGCTTCACAACACATTAATGCACTTGTATTATATATTTTACTAGGACAGAATCCAAGAGAGAAGAGGTAAGTCTTTTCTAGTGTACTTTATATAGGTGATTATTTGTTTAGAACATCAAAATAAATGTGTATTTTTATTATGTTTAGTCCTTTGAAAACCTCTGCAGCCATTTCCCAGAGCCCAGGTAAGTCATTATCTCATATGCAAAGAATGTTTTATAATGTTCACACAGTACAGAAGTTAAAAAATATTACCAGTTATTTAACATTGCTTTGGTTATAAATGTCCGAATGGTTGAAATGATTGTATTTATAATGTGGCAGATGAAGATGATACTGAAGAAAATGAGGTGAGTACTAGAGAGCTGTTTTTACTTTTACCATATTTACTTCCTTTTATTTCATATATTTATTATCCACCTTCTTTGTTCTCCAGGAAAAAAGGTGCCACATATACTGCACTATTCCTGATGTTCCTGAAGACACTCATGAGTTCTACAGCCTGGCACAGATGCCAAATCGCTCTCTGCTAATATAATTTCTCTGTCATTAAATCATTATAACTAAACATTGTCATTTAAAGAGATTGTGTTTATAAAAATGTACTGTCCTGTGTCACACATTCAGTGGTTTCACTGTATGTCTATGAGGTCAGTACTGTAAGGCACTACTGTACATTTCTACCCTGCTTCCTATTTTTCTCTTGGAATTTTTTGTTTTGTCCCTCAGATAAGTGTGAATCTTTAATTCAAAGCTAATATTTAAACCACATGCTTTTTTTTAAATGTTCTGTGTGTTTGTGCATTGTTGCACATAGCCAAAGCCAAAGGACATCCAGTTTTGACCTCACTGCATTATTAAGAAAATAAAATTACAGCGAAAACCTGTGAGGTGGACTTTATGGGACAGGACACTAAAAATGGAATCATCCAAGCAAAAGCAGAGAATTTTCACAAAAGCTTTACATTTTCATTCAAATTGTCCAAAATATCACATTAATATAGAATACAAATAGAAATAGAGAAATCATTTTTCAGCAACTTTAAATGCTGGGTTAAAAACAACCCAAGTTGGGTTGAAAATGGACAAACCCAGCAATTGGGTTGTTTTAACCCAGCGGTAGGGTTAAATGTTTGCCCAACCTGCTGGGTAGTTTTATTTAAACCAACTATTGTTTAAAAATGACTGTATTGCTTAATTAAAATTAACCCAAAGTATGTTGGAAATGAACATTTATTAATGTTCAATGAATAATTATTAAACAATAAACATTTATTAAATTGCTTATTAATAAATTTATATTAATAAACTATTAAACTATTAAATTTATATTAATAAAATATTAAAGCTTATTAATAAACATTCACCTTTTGTCTATTATTGTTGCCTCTAATTGGATCTGGTTTTTAATTTCCCAACTATTTTGGGTTCATTTTAAGCTAGCCATATAGCAATTTTTAAACAATAGTTGGTTTAAATAAAACTACCCAGCAGGTTGGGCAAACATTTAACCCAACTGCTGGGTTAAAACAACCCAATCGCTGGGTTTGTCCATTTTCAACCCAACTTGGGTTGTTTTTAACCCAGCATTTTTTAGAGTGTAGTAAAGGATATATATATTACTCAGCATAAATGAGTACACCCCCTCTGAAAATAAAGATATTTTTGTCTGTTTCTGAGTGATAAAAATAGGCCTTCTAATATTTGTAAATTCAGTAAATGTGACAATTTTGCTTAAAGGGTTAGTTCATCCCAAAATGAAAATGATGTTATTAATTACTCACCCTCATGATGTTCCAAATCAAGACTTTTTGATGAAATCTAATTGATTCTGTCCCATTGACTGCCTTTGCAACGACCACTTTTGAGTTTCAAAAAGATCATAAAGAGATCAGAAAACTAATCCACATGAATCAAACGGTTTAGTCTAAATTTAAAGACTATAAATTTCTGAAGACACTCGATCGCTTTTTATGATGAACAGATTTAATTTAGTCTTTTACTCACATGTAAACATTGATCAGCACACATAAACAGAAGCTCAATCGAACCTGAATGACGCACAAGATCAAATCTGTTCTGGAACCTCATTGGTTCTGCAGCACGTCTGAGCGTCTGGAAGAGATTTGTTCTTGTGTGTCATTCAGGTTTGGTTGAGCTTCTGCTTGTGCTTGCTGGTCAATGTTAAAATGTGTAAAAGCCTAAATTCCATCTATTCATCATAAAAAGCAACCGAGTCTCTTCAAAAATTATGGACTAAACCGTTTGATTCACTTGGATTCGTTTTCCAATCTCTTTATGAACTCTTTGAAGCGTCAAAGTGTCAGTTGCGTAGCTGTCTATGGAGGGTCAGAAAGCTCTCAGATTTCATTAAAGAGATCTTCATTTGTGTTCAGAAGATGAATGAAAGTCTTACAGGTGTGGAACGACATGAGGGTGAGTAATTAATGACAGAATTTTAATTTTGGGGTGAACTAACCCTTTAAATATATGGTTGCAAAAATGAGAACACCCCTGATTAAATTCAGCAAGCGTGTAATATTATAATACATGTCCTCCATAACTTTAAGTATACTGCTCTGACCCTTCTTGGCATTGAGTGTACAAGTTCACAACAACTGCTCATTTATCTTGTTTAACTCCTGGAAGATGACCTCCTTGAGTGCACTGATGTTTGATGGGGAGTATTGCTCATCTTGTAGCTACTAAATCCCCTTCAGATGCCCAGTATTGTTAAAGTCGAGTGAAATACTTGTCGACTGAAGAATTTTCACCTTTGGAGAACATAGAGTCATGTTGAAAAAGTGCTCAACAATGCAGGTAATTAGGAGAAGGTAGCATCTTCTGTTTAAAGATTTTCTATTACATCACACAATGGTGTGTGAATTCATGACACCATTGATTAAGTAAAACTCCTTCAGCACTCCTACATCCCTATATGAACTTTACTACCACCGAACTTCACTGTGGGCACCAGACACTTCTCACTGTACTTCTTTCCTTTGCAATGCCATACACTCTGGATGCTGTTAGATCCAAAATGATTCATTTGGTCTCATGAGACCAGAGTATGGATTAGCAGAAGTTAATATGTAATTGTGCCAATAGGGTTGTTTATAGAAGAAAATAGATAAAACATTTAACTGAGCACTACCACTATTAGAGCAATGATTTCATGCAGACCTGCTGTATGTATCGCTACGTGTCACAGCGCACATAAGTGTGGTCTCATCTCGTGATCTACATGGACTGAACAATATATTAAATCATTTCCTGTGGTATAATGTTCTAATCCTCTCATTGTGTGAGACTTGTTCTGTCTCTTTTCTCACACTCGAGGTAATGGAGTTGTTCATCTTCATTGCTTTTCAGCTCCTTATGGAGGTTCAGGCTTTTGGTAAGTGATCTATGCTTGCTGTTTAGATTTTCATTTCATCATGCCTGATCAGTACATGTGAAGTTTAAATTATATATTCAGCATGAAATGTCATATTCTGGGTGCTGTTTGAAACAAATAAGATTCCAAAATGGTGACGCCATAGAAAAACTGCTTGGGTTCCCCAAAGAACCTTTCAGTGAACAGTTCATAAAAGAACAATTTTAATTAAAGCTGCAGGCAGCGATGAAAGGGCCCTCGCACCCAGGCTCACTCACACCCGTTGGCCTTAGGAAAACAGTGAACAGTGGGCAACATGCATGTAAGCGAGTAAATACAGGAGAATTATGGCAAAGTCATTTCAAAATGGCACACTTCCTGATGCCAAGAGGTGGCGCTTTGACTGTAACTGAATTTTGGCATGTAGATCTTCAGGCCAGGACCATTATCAAACGTGAAGTTTGGAGCAGATCGGACATTGTATGCCTGAGTTACAACACCTTCCTGTTTCTTTGCGTTAATCGCAAACATTAACACTTAGCCAAGTGTTGCATGATTTAACATTTTTCTAGTATGTTTGGTACTTCGTGGCATACTCAAATGTGTTTCTGGGAGTGAATTACAATGTAAAGCATGTCATTTCCTGTTGCCAGCTGGTGGTGCTATGACTAATTGAATATTGCCATATAGATGTCTTTAGGCCAGGACTCTTATCTCAGATCAGACATTGTATGCCTTACAGGCATATGAGTTACCTATGAGTTACAACAGCTTCCTCTTTCATGGCGAAACATCAGCATTTGTCAGGCTGCCACAGCAAAAACTCAAGATCTTTGCAATTTAACGTTGCAAAGGCCTTTAGATTAGACTGACCAAATATGATGTTGATGTGATTAAAACTGTAGGAGAAGTAAATTTTGAAAAAATTTGCAGAGAAAATTCAAAATATCTCACTTCCTGTTGGGTTTTCAGATTTTGCACCCAGGGCCTTTTTTGTAAATATTGGGCTGTTATGCGTGTACCGAATTTCATACCTGTACGTGAAACGTTGCGCGAAGGGCGCTTAATTGAAATTTTGTAGGTGGCGCTATCGAGCCATTTTGCCACACCCAATTCTGAAACCCATATCAGACGTATATTTTCACCACTTCTGATGCGTGTTCAAAGTTTCATGAGTTTTCGAGCATGTTTAAGGCCCTCAAAAATGTGATTCATTTCGGAGAAGAACAATAATTGACCAAGCAATTACACACCATCGGTGCTCTGGCCCTAATAATCTAAAGAATCCTTTTCACTATAAAGAACCACTATAAAGGTTCCATGGATATTAAAATCTCCAAGTTAGTGAATCTCTGCTTTGTTTCAAATTTCAATAAAGATGTGTGTATAATACAAAGTGAAATAAAAACAACAATTTAGCTTTTGATTGAAAAACTAGTCTTTTACATGGAAAATCAACACTACTTTAAAGTCGTCAAATGTTGTTGACTGTAAAGTCCCTTAAGACAAGTCATTTAACTCGGCGGCCATCTTTGAAACGCCTCTCGGGCATCCTGGGCATCATGCAGCTCCTATCTCTTTGAATGGGGAAACATCAGATTCTCCAAAACTGTTCGCCAACCTTACGATTAAATTTCATATTTGAAATCACCAATGAAATCTAACAACAACCGACTCATAAATTTAGTTTCTAAACGCTCGAATCATGACAAAAAAAAAGTATTTTTTCAGGCTGATCAAGCTAATGCGCATGCGCAGACCTAAATGCGCGTCTCTTCGGAGGCGCGAGTCTGACTGTTTCTATAGAAACCGGTGATTCTAACGGCCGCTGAGGTGACGCGATGACTTTACCAGTCGGCGATTGGCTCTTGGCTTTAGAAGGCGTGACTTATTCCGCCATATTGCGCGTTACACTTTCTCCCATTTAAAACAATACGAGTGACACGTCTTGTGTTATTCTATAGTCTTTGCTGTAAACTGTCAGAGTGGTTTAAGGGCGCCACATATATCTCCTTGTCATCGTTTCATTCTGCAGACCCACAGCATGCAATCTATTGTTAGAAAGGCAGATGCTGCATGAATTAAAGCAGAATACACAACCAACCCACAACTTTTCCACTGATATCCGTTTCTCATATGATATGTGTAATCGTTCATGTAAGTAACTTGACAAAGCTGTGCATTGGTGTGAAAATAGTGACTGTGCTTAGAGCAGATCAGTGGAGACAAGAAATAAAATGCATATAATTGAAATCTGCCTGTGTATGGATTATTTTGTTGTTATATTTCCAAACCTATCCAAAATTCTAGCAAAATTGTGGTATAAAAGCCTGAAAATGTCATGTAAATATATAATTTATTTAATGAATATAAATGTTCTAGTTTTGCCTTGATTGTTACATCAACTTGATATTGTTTGGCAAGCCAGTATGATTGTTTTGTCTGTGAAGATTTCATCCCTGTTCGATGTATTTTTTTATTTATTAGATTCATTAGATCTTCCTCAGGCCAAGTTAACAGCATCTGCTTCAGTTATTATGGAAACAGACACAGTTCAGCTGAGCTGTGAGAATACTGAAGATCTGAAGATGGAGATGTGTTACTTTAACATCTATGGAAGTGACAGTAACTCAAAACTGAGCTCATCATGTCAGCTCTCACTCACTGGATCTGAAATCAGTATTTGGTCAGAAGGTCAGAGTTTATCTGTGAGAATAACCTGCTTCTACACTGTGAAGAACTCACAAGTTCTCATAACATCTCCTCACTCTGATCCAGTGACAGTGACAATCCAGAGTAAGTTTGTTTTTTTGTTTTTTTAAATTCATATTCGCATTTGTCCAGTATGTTATAGACGGACAAAGAGACAGTTTTTACCAATTTACAGACTTTGCGCACCTGAAATTTGGTTTTAATAATAGTCCTGTTATCTGACTAGCTGGTTTGTCAGATATGAGATCACATGTAATATTATTTTTAAACATTTATCCTCTGGAATTCCGCAGTTAGATTTTGTCTTTTTTTGTTGTTGAAATTTTAACATTTTTAAGAAAACAAGATTTAATATCTTAAGAAATTTAATATTTGTAATGGAAACGAGACACAAATACTGAAAATAAGGTCTTAACCAGACCTCATTCAGAAAATTATTTGCATGTAATGTCAAAATGATTGATCTGTTTTGGGTTGTTGCAGATTTCTCTGTTGTAAAAGTATCTCCAGATGTCCTAAGTGAGTCCAGCTCAGTGAAGATGATCTGTGAGACACCAGCAGATGTTACAGTGAACCAGAGTTTTTTCTACATAAACAGTGACGAGAAGAATATGAAACTCAGTCCATCTTGTGAGCTCAATCTCACTGGTGCTGAAGTGCTCATATGGGCAGCTGTTAAATCACCTGCATCAGTGGACATTAACTGCTTCTACACAATACATGAGGACGGGATTGATAAACCATCATCTCGTTCTCCTGCTGCCACTGTGACGGTTCTAGGTGAGATATTTCACTGCTATTCTTTTTGTTTGGAAACTGTTAGTGCAATGTTTTTTAATATGTTTATTTTTCTTCAGGTGCACTTCAGAAACCCAACATCGTGTATCATAGTGATGATCAGTCTCTCGTATCATGTGAAATACTACTTTCAGTCAGAGCTGGTTTCATCTGTAGTCTCTACACTGAGGAAGGTCTTCTGCACCAAACAGACTCTCAGAAGAGTCAGTCTGGAGACCATTATTGTCTGTTTTATTTAAGTCATAGTGAACTCTTCACACGATCAGTGAACAGTCAGCTGAGCTGTGATTATTCACTCAACACTGAACCTGAGATCAGATCACAGCGCAGTGACACAATCACCATCAGAGGTGAGGACTTTTATATTCTTTATTTTAAGAAGAACAATATTATAGTCTGATTTGTTTTTAAGAGTCAAATGGAAATTCTATCATTATTCAATCTATTTTTTTCTTCATTAGATCTTCCTCAGGCCAAATTGACAGCATCTGCTTCACTTATTAAGGAAACAGACACAGTTCAGCTGAGCTGTGAGAATACTGAAGATCTGAAGATGGAGATGTGTGTCTTTAACATAAATGGAAGAGAAAGTAACTCAAAACTGAGCTCATCATGTAAACTCTCACTCACTGGATCTCAGATCAGTATTTGGTCAGAAGGTCAGAGTTCATCTGTGAGAATAACCTGCTTCTACACTCTGAAGAAGTCACGAGTTCTCATAACATCTCCTCACTCTGATCCAGTGACAGTCCAGAGTAAGTTTTTTAAATTCATATTCACATATTCGACCAGTGTATTATAGATAGACAGAAATAGTTATTAGCAGTTCATGGGGTTAGCACAAACAAAATGGTTAAATCGGGGTTTGTTTGTTAGGTATCAGGTCACATGCAATATTATTGTCAAAATTTATTTCAATATTGTAACCTCAACCCTGACACATTGTTGAATTCTGTCAGCAGTTTACATATCTCTAACTTGTAAGTAGTAATTTAGAGCAGCTCCAAAACCACGCCTTCTTCAAAGCGACACTTTTAAATTTGTGAATGGTTTTATTTATATTTATATTGTTTATTAAATTATATATTAAAACCACTACTAAACAGTTGTATTTTTAAACTATCATTTTAAATGCACCTTGTGATATTGTTGAATTCTCCGTGCAGTTTCAACAGCGACCTCTACTGGAGAAGCCCTGATAACGGCCAAAGAAACTTGTGAGTGACTTTTATATTTAAATTAAAACAATTACCTGACATACACCTTACACCTCAACATAGAGCTTTTCATTACACTGTAAATCAGAGATATTGCATTATATTTAAAGCAGCTGTGGTTATCTTTCTGCTGTACTGTATGTTTGCTGTTCATTTTGAGTTAGTTTATCAAACCATGCCAGGTGGATGATGTCTTTAATATAATTATGTTTATCACATTAAATTATTCTGCCCAAGTCACTTAATATTGCCACATAGTTTTATGTTGTATTTATCTATATTATAAAAGTGTTTTTGGTTGTGAGGGAAAGATAACCTTGCTTCCCAAAGAACCCAGCGTTAAGTGGAGCTGAGAGTTTTGTGCTCAAGCATTACATTGATGCGCTCTCGACATTTGTTATTAAAATAACCATAGAAACTATAGTTGCAATCACTTTTTTATTAGTTAAAATGATGGAGAATATCTCGTGTTTTTCCGTGGCTGCTTGATCCCTCAGGATTGGCGCTTATGGTTTCATAAACAAGGTCCAGTTCTTCTCTGGATTTACAGATCGTTTGAAACTGAAAGGTGGAGCAGTCCCAGGGATAATGATCCCGGTCATGAGTGGGAACCGCAGGTGATGAGTAAAACTGCTTCAGATGTCTGTTTTGTTGGCAATAGGCGCCTAAGTGCACAAGTGTAAACAACACGAACATAGTGAATTCATAAATTCATTATTCATCATTCATACGCTATATTCATTATAGTGATTCAAAAGTTATCCAGGGATAATGTGATGGTGTATTGTGTGTGTTTAAATACATTTGTTTAGCTGACCATTGATAGCTTGCAGACAATCGCTAAGCAAAATCTGTGCGTACTTGTGACTCTTTAGCTCTGCTCACACGGCACGCCTCCAGGCGCTCGGCTGTTTTCAGAAAGACTTGGTACAGTGTATGTATCTTTTATAAATATGATCAAACTAAAGACTTTTCAGAGATATGAAGGATGCACTACTACTCTATAGGTACTCAAGATTAACATGAGATTGGCAGAAACTGTGTGTGATACCCCCCCTTTAAATGCACCTTGTGACGTTGTTGAATTCTCTTTTCAGTTTCAACAGCGACCTCTACCGGTGAAGCTCTGACAACGGCCACACAAACTTGTGAGTTATTTATTTACAGTATGTATCAAAACACAGAGAGCACAGAGAGCTATGTTCATGTTGCTTATTTCATCGCCTCTCTATATAAACATTATTCTTTTGTAGTGAGATCATCTTATCTAGTTAGAGGAAGTTTTTCAGGTCAGGTATTTTCAAACTTTGTATTTCAATATTGTAACTTCAACCTGACAATTTTGTTATTCTGCTCAGGTACCATTTTAATTTTCCTCATGGTTTTATGTTATATTATTGTATGATACTTTAATATAAATACCTCTACTAAATAGAGTTGCATTTCCAAATTTTACATTTTAAAAACGTTGTTGAAATCTTTGCAGTTTCTATAGCGACCTCTACAGGCGAAGCTCTGACAAAGGCCACAGAAACCTGTGAGTGACGTTTATTTTTACCTGACTAACATGAAGCAATTCAGTTTCAGTAAGAGCTCTTGATCTGTGAGTTTTAGAAGTTTCTGTTTTTTCATGTTAACTAGTTGTCAAAGCCTCAACTCCTGGTAAAACTGCTGTTATTGAAACACCAAAACCAAGTAAGTATTACTAATTATCTGAAATTAATCAGTCTCTACCAACTGAAAACATTGCAAATGGTGATCAGTCGATCTGATTTCTTGGTGACACTAAAGAAACATGGCTCATCATGGCACTGGCGGCCACCGGCGGGGGGGTTTTCCTGTCTGGACTCATGGGCGTCTGTCTGTTCTGCATCAGTAAGTTTAGTGAACCACATGCATTCACATACTAACTATTTCAAGTATCCGGTTAACAACACAGCACGTTAATACACTGCATTTCTCTAGGTGTGAGACTGAGGAGGAAGAGGTGAGACTTTTGTAGTTCATTTCATATAGATGTGTTATTTAAGTGCTTTATTTGTTTGAAACAGAAAGTCAAATTTCTATTTTTATTAGAAGTCTTATGATCGCTTCTGTAGCAGCCATTTCCCAGAACCCAGGTCAGTCATTATCTCCTACACCAATGATGTGCTGCAGCTTTTTGCTAAATGTTTGTGCAAAACATTGTAATGTTTCATGATGTTCATACAGAAGTTAAAAATGAAGGTTGTCATGCTTCATGTAAAAGTGTCAGAATGGTGCACTGTCAAATTAAGGCTAATGTTTATTTTATTTCCAAAGTGTCAGATGACATTGATGACAACAAGGAACCTTCTGAAGAAAATGAGGTGAGCAGAGATCTGTTTGTGTTCACATTCAAAGCTATTTTAATTTTTTTCGTCTCTTTGACTTCTTCACAATTTGTGTATTTATTATCACACATTAAGTTTGTGTGTGTGTGTGTATACACACACAAAATAGAATATACAACGTACACAATATAGAAAAGGCCTATTTATGATTCAGTGATTGTATTTTTTCTTTCAGGATGCCGTGTACTGCACCGTCCCTGATGATTCTGAGTTAGACAGTCTGGCTCAGATGCCAAATCATCCACTGACAATTTAATTCATTTTTCAATATATTAAACAAGTTAAACTTATCGTCATTTCAGGAGGATCTGATCTCTTAATTTTTTTTATTCTTTTCTTACTCTTTTAAATCATCAAGATGTAAAGTGATGTCAGATATTGTTTGTCTATTAATAAAATGCATGAACGTTTGAACTTCTGTTTCCTTCTGATCATCACTGCTGTACATTACTTTAAGAACAATAAATACTGTTCTGTGCACTTTATATATTCAGGTGTTTTAATAAATTATTCAATTCTATTATATATAATATGAAAAAACACTAATAAGAGGATTTATTAGTCAGAGAATGTATAGATTTAGTCTAGTCTATAACTCTACCAGTATGGTTGACATTCATTGAACATTATAAAAAAAACTATTACATGAAATTATTGAGACTTATGCACACTCTATGATATGTTACATTGCACATGGCTATAAGTGTAGTATTTTTATCTACACTTTCATCCACATAAAACTGCTCAGTACATTAAATGGTTTCCTGTGGTCTAGTGCACTACTTTCTAATTCACCCATTGTGTGAGACTCGTTCTGTCTCTTTTCTCACACTCTCGCTGTAATGGAGTTGTTCATCTTCACTGCTTTTCAGCTTCTTATGGAGGTTCAGTCTTATAGTAAGTGATCTCTGATGTTTAATGTCTTTTTAAATATGTCCATATTTATAGTGAACCAAGTTTTATTGGATAAAATATTTCAGCATGTCTGATATGTGAAGTTTTAATATGAACATACAAACACCTGAACTACAACCTTCCTGATATATTTGTTTTACTTTAAGTATTACTGTATACATCAGCAATAATCAGGCAGCTGTATTTTTCCAAAAATATGTGATTAATTTTGGAATATTATTGTACATTGTCAATATTTTTAAACATTGTCAATGTAATGTAGTGATTGATCTGTTTTTGGTTGTTTCAGAATCTCCTGCTGTAAAAGTATCTCCAGATGTCATAAGTGAGTCCAGCTCAGTGAAGGTGATCTGTGAGACTCCAGCAGGTGTTACAGTGAAACAGTGTTATTTCTACAGAAACAGTGAACAGAAGAATATAAAACCCAGTCCATCTTGTGAGCTCGATCTCACTGGCGCTGAAGTGCTCATATGGGCAGCTGTAAAATCACCTGCATCAGTCGACAACTACATTATACATGAGCACGGGATTGATAAACCATCATCTCATTCTCCTGCTGCCACACTGACGGTTCTAGGTAAAATATTTCACTGCTGTTCTTGTTTGGAAATTCTTAATGCATTTTTTAATTAATTAAGTATACATTATTTGATTTAAACAGGTTCACTTCAGAAACCCTTCATCAGTTATAATGACGATGATGTCCATTCTGTCATATCATGTGAAATACCACTTTCAGTCAGAGCTGATTTCACCTGTAGTCTCTACACTGGGGATGTTCTTCTGTACAGAAGAGTCTCTCAGACTCAGAGGAGTCAGTCTGGAGATCATTATTGTCTGTTTTATGTAACTCCTGGTGAACTCTTGACACGATCAGTGAACAGACAGCTGAGCTGTGATTATTCACTCAACACTGAACCTGAGATCAGATCACTGCGCAGTGACACAATCACTGTCAGAGGTGAGGACTTTTCATACATTATATATATATTATAAGAGTAAACAAAACAATTTAATTTGACTGAATTTGTAAAATGCAGAGGTAAAACATGTCCAAATGTGGTTAACATATCAGACAATGGCAAAACTGTAAATACTTTTTTTATATTTTATATATTAACAAATACATTTTATGTTTGAATATTCAGGCCTGCAAAATGTCATACAGATGAGTAAAAATGTATTTATTGAATAAACATAAAAAAACAACAACTATTTAGTCAACTGGATATGTGAGAGCTTAGAGTGACATTTACTTGCGAGGTCAAATGTGAAAGTCATTTATAAATCTGTCCAAATATTTCTGTAATTATCCAATAATCTAACAGTCATGAATATTTGTGAATCCAGAATATACCAATGAGACTGTTTGGACGAATGAGGTTTCTCTACCTAGACACTTGTAAAAACAGAAACCAAGTCAAAATGTCCCATTTCTTTTTGATCACTACTCAGTCTTTTCCTTTTCTCTTCATTAGGTCTTCCTCAGGCCAAGTTGACAGCATCTGCTTCAGTTATTAAGGAAACAGACACAGTTCAGCTGAGCTGTGAGAATACTGAAGATCTGAAGATGGAGATGTGTGTCTTTAACATCTATGGAAGAGAAAGTAACTCAAAACCTCGCTCATCATGTCAACTCTCACTCACTGGATCTGAAATCAGTATTTGGTCAGAAGGTCAGAGTTCATCTGTGAGAATAACCTGCTTTTATACTATGAAGAAGTCACAAGTTCTCATAACATCTCCTCACTCTGATCCAGTGACAGTGACAGTCCAGAGTAAGTTTTTTTAATGCATATGTTGAAATAACTAATCTATATAGCCTACAACAGTAAAACTTAATCATTTTTTCACAAAAACAAATTACACCTACTATTATTTGTCCAATAAGTGATAGACTCTACTGCTCAAACCTTGAAAACTGCCACAAAAACAAGTGAGTAATCTTGTGTCTCAATATACCTGTAGAGGATTCTCATAGAGCGTTTCTGATATTAGTATGTTATATTGTGTGTTATGCTGTAGTATTCATACTAGTACTACTGTAAATAGAGTCTTATTTCCAAACTAATTGCATCATGTAACATTGTTGAATTCTCTTTGCAGCTTCAACAGCGACCTCTACTGGTGAAACTTTGACAGACAAAACAACTTGTGAGTGAAGATTATTTTGAAAATAATACAGAGGCATTTTCTCATTTCACTTTAAATTGCTTCAATGTGAAAATTATTCTTTCTTAGTTTATTTCACAGCTTTCTTATGTGATTATTCAGTCACAGGATTTAGAAGTCAAATATTGTTATACAGTATAATTACAGCTAAACTGTATAATTGATCATTGTCTCTGGCAGCTGATTTTAGGCTAATATTTTCATATCTCTCATATCTGATCACACACTGTTGATTCTATCAGCTGTTTTCACTCCAGCTTCTGCTCCTCAAACCACCAGAGAGACACAAACATGTAAGTGTGTTTTTGCTTTGTTGATAAGAGAATATTAAATCAGTGTTAAATGAGAATCACTTTCCTGACATTGAGATCATGTAGAAACACTGATGTCTGTAATCATGATGAAGTAGTTCAGTTTTTATTCTAATATGATTTCATCATCATCTTTTCTGTTTCAGCTGTTCCTCATTCTGATCACATTCACTCTGAAGGTTCTTCATTCATTCAACACAAAACTCATGTTCTGAATATCTGTAAAAAATAAAACAAAAATTAAAAATTTAATCCTTTCATGAACATATGATGTGGCATGTTAATTTAAAATGAATTTAATAAATCTGCACATAATGATATAGATATAAACATGGATTATTTTTTCTTTTGTCAGTCTCGTGGCTTTCAGTAGTGCTGGTTTTCACTGGTGTTGGTTTATTTCTGTCTGGACTCATGGGATTCATCTGTCTCTGCCAGTTTGACAGTAAGTTTAGTTCTGCATAAACTGAGCTCCATGATATAGAAACATGATAATAAAGTGTGTATCTGTGCAGGTTCTGATGATCTTCTCACAGAGGTGAGCTACAGCTCCTGCCAGGTGGAAACAACATCTCTGTTAACTTCCTCTGTGTGCTCCAAAAAACATGGATGAACCGCTTCATTTCTTCACTTGTTGCACCTCTAAAGAGAAAAAAAAATATTTGTACAGAAAAAATGATAGTATATTTATTGAATTCATATACTGATCAGCGGGCCAAGGCAAGGTTTTATCCCACATTTTGATTTTGGGCGAAATAAAAAGATTTTTGTATTGTAAATATGTTAAATGTAGCTGAAAGCATCTTCATCTGTAGAGTTCAGTGATGCAGATTCACTGACAGATATAAAGCATCAAACATATTAATTAAAATCTTTTCTAATAAACAATTGTGTTATCAGTAAATTGCATTTTAAGTGCAGCATGTTGTAAACAATTTTACAGAATTAGCATATAGTGCCCTACTTGTTCAGTTTGTATTTACTGTAAATGTTATTGTAATTTTAACTGAAAAAGACATTACGTTCCCTTATGGGGAAAATGCAGTAGATCTAACCTGCATTACATTCATTTAATTGTACAATTTTTGGAAGTAAAAAAGAACAAATCATCTTATAATTTACAGTGAATAGCCATAAACTGTTGTTTTATAATTTTAATAATTATGTTTCTTTTGTTATGTTTTTTTGTTATCAGTTATGTACATCATGGTTTTATGTTACATCTTATGTTGTTTAATTTTTATTGCATTAATTTTGTGTCACATACATGACACTGTGTTCACCTTCTATATATTAGTATTGACCTCATCTTGTGGAAAAGTGTGGCCTTGCTAATTCAGCAGAAAAGAGCTGTTGGATTTACTGGTTTAAAATGTGTGTGATATTTTTTTTCTTTTTTGTATATTCTGTAAATATGTTTACATCTTTACTGCATTTTTACAGAATTATGGCAAACACAACTTTGTAATAATGACAGGATTGCAGTGTTATTTTCTGTTAAACAACTGTGTGTTCAATGAGCATCTGAACTGATCTGAACTTTGTGTAACATTTTAGTCTAAAGATGAAGAGGATAAACAAGGTAAATCAATAACAACATTGTTGTGTTAATATGATAATACAAACAAAACTGTGTGCAATGCACAAACAACACCAGACAATGAACTGAAGGGCTTAAATACACATGGTGATGAACTCAAATACATACAGGTGTGCTAATTAAGTGAATATCCATGGCGACTGGCAGGAAAAAAGAACACGGGAAACGGTTTACTAAGAGAAACAAACTAAAAGTCCATGAAAATGAAAGTAAAACAGACAGTCTGCTGCTTTCAAAGAGTGAACATGTACCCAATAAAGTGACCACTGAGTGAATAATGTATTTCAATGATTAATTTTGATATTATCTAATCTTTCTTAAAGTCTATTAATGGTTCAGTTATTTTTGGCACATTTAAATGTTACTTTTACAAAACTACCTTTAGTTTTTCTGAGTCTGCGAGTCTACAAAAGATAATACCTGTGGCCCAGATCTGCCATCTCATGATGTAGCCTACATTCATCTTATAGGTGTAATTTGTGGGTGGGATGGGTATGACATGTCCCCACCGCTTTTTGAAAGGGTCGATACTGTCCCCACCACTTTTTGAAACATCTCGCGGATATCTAATACAAAAGAAACACCTCTAGTTGATTATCAAGTTGTGTTAATAATAGGCGATCTGGCGCTGGGATGTGTTGTTTTTGAAATCATGTTGAGTGCTCGTTGTCGCTGTTATCAGAGGCGCAACAGTGTTCTCTTGGCGCCCGTGCACACTGCGGATTCACACGGAAGAGCGCTGATCGGCCTCATCCAGGACAGTGACGAGTCTGCTTACACACTGGAGGTTGAACAGCTGGCTGTCTGGTGCAGTCTTAACAACATGGAGCTCAACACGCTCAAGACAGTGGAGATGATCATGGACGTCAGGAGAAACCCCCCTGCTCTCCCCCAACTCACCATCATGAACAGCACTGTGACTGCAGTGGAGTCATTCAGGTTCCTGGGCACCACAATCTCCCAGGACCTGAAGTGGGACAACCACATTGAGTCCATTGTGAAAAGGCCCAGCAGAGGTTGTACTTCCTTCCTCAGGCAATCCATCTCATAAGCACTTGACACACAACACTATTATACATTGCTTACTTAAAACACATACTTATTTATATTTCAAATTTGCACACATCATAACTGTACATAAATTTTTTTTGCCTATCTTGTATTTCTTTTTATTATCTGTGTCTTGTCTTGTTGCTGTCACTCTGTTGCACTGTGGAGCTTCTGTCACTAAAACAAATTCCCAGTATGTGAACTGGCAATGACGCCCTTTCTGATTCTGATATTGTAGGCTATTATGTAAGGAAGAAACTATCATATTCATTTTAATAATTTATTATTATTATTACCCCCCCCCCCCCACACACACACACATACATACACATTCCTGTCCCACCCACTTTTTAAAACAAAGTTAGTCATCTTCATAGAACTGACTGCACAATCATTAGTTTCCTGTGGTCTACTTCCTAATTCACACATTGTTTTGACTCTCATTTTGTCTCTTTTCTCACTCTTGCTGTAATGGAGTTGTTCATCTTCATTGCTTTTCAGCTTTTCATGGAGGTTCAGTCTTTCAGTAAGTGATCTCTGCTGTTTAATGTTGATTAAATTCTGTATGTCCACATTTGTAGTTAAAAATGTTTAATTTTCTAAAATATTTCAGCATGTGTGATCAGTATGTTTCTTTTTGTTTCAGTAGAGCAAACATGAACCTACAACCTCTGCAGTGTAATTAAAATGTATAAAACCAATTGCAATTACCCGATTAAGCTAATATTTGGGTAACTAGAAATAAGAACAGCCTATCTATATTAATTGGACATTCATGTAAATGACTTATTTGGATAATCCACTGCAGTATTTACATCTGTTCATGTTCATATGAAGGTAATTCTGGGTCTTACCAGAAAATGAGAAAACTACAGCTTTTTTTAAAAAAGTATCGAGAAAAAAGGATAATTTTTCCCATTAATTTTACAATTTTATTATACATTGCGTAGTTTTGTGCTGTTGTAAAGACATTAATAAGTTTAAGGCCTGGTTTCACAGCCAGGAGTAGGCTTTAGATAAATTATATTACAGTTCTGTAGAAAGAAACATTACTTGTTGCTCAAGCATGTATTTTAGTCTAGGACTAGCTGAAGCTGTGTCTGTGAACTCTGGCAGTGATTTGTTTAAAGGTTAAAACAAAACATGGACTGTAGTTGGAAAATGATGCATGTAAATGTGATCAGTAAAGAGATGTAATGATTAATTGCTCTGTTTTTGGTTGTTTCAGAATCTCCTACTTTAAATGTATCTCCTAAATTTGTCCTAAGAGAGTCCAGCTCAGTGAAGATGATCTGTGAGACTCCAGCAGGTGTTGCAGTGAAACAGTGTTTTTTCTACATAAACAGTGAAGAGAATAAAAAAGTCAGTCGGTCATGTGAGCTCGATCTCACTGGTGCTGAAGTGCTCAGATGGGCAGCTGTTAAATCACCCGCATCAGTCAACATTAACTGCTTTTATGAGAGGAGCGATAATAAAACATCATCTCATTCTCCTGCTGTCACATTGACGATTCATGGTGAGATATTTCACTGCTGTTCTTCTGCATTAGAAACTGTTATTGCAATGTGTTTATTAATATGGATCATTTCACTTCAAACAGATTCACTTGAGAAACCCTCCATCAGTGTTAGTGATGTTACAATAGGGCACTTCTGGACGGACA
The DNA here is from genome assembly GCF_018812025.1 of Megalobrama amblycephala. NCBI lineage: Eukaryota > Metazoa > Chordata > Actinopteri > Cypriniformes > Xenocyprididae > Megalobrama > Megalobrama amblycephala. The sequence continues at coordinate 27,138,796 of NC_063064.1, forward strand.
CTATTTAAGAAACTTTCAATCGTCTGTATAATACAACACTGAAAGGACAAATATACTAAATATTATATTCCAAAATTCCAAAATTCAAAAAAAAAAAAAAAAAAAAAAAAGGCATCTGAAATTGCATACTTCCCTACTTATATACTAGACGAAAACCGGATATGTGACAAAAGTAGAATATCCAAAATCACAGTACTCAAAAAAAGAGTAGGCAAAAAGTACCCGGATGACCTACTTCTTCTGATGAGATTCTGAAATGTGCATATGAGACAGAGATTGTCTTATTATAGGGAGATGAGAGGGTCTGTATCTCTTACCATTGTCGTAACAGCTAAATTGCATTACGTAAGGCACCTAAGCCTACCATATAATGGCCTCCCAGTGGCTTTGTGATGGGCACTTTAATATCCCATGAGGCCATGGGAGAGGATTTATGAATGGCAGTACTTACTCAAGAGAATAAGCAGTTTCAGATGAAGCCTATGTGACAAATCTACACTCTAAAAAATGCTGGGTTGTTTCAACCCAAGTTTGGGTCAAAAATGGACAAACACAACCATTGGGTTAAATTTTTAAATGCATGTTTTAACCCAACGGTTGGGTTTGTCCATATTTGACCCAAATTTGGGTTAAAACAACCCAGCATTTTTTAGAGTGTATAGATGCTTTTTGGGTTATTCCTTTCTGCAACACTTTTTGAACTCAGTGACTACACAAACTAATACTTATGATCAATCAATAAATAAATGCTGAAATATCTTTCAGAAATAAGCTCATTGATTCTGAATTGATTAATTATGATTTTTAAACAATGGCAATAAAATTAACAGGCAATAAAGAGCAATTACTCAGTGATTGTTTGACAGCTTGAGTGTCAATCAACCTTTGAAGCATTAATATTATCATACAGATGATTGTATTTTGTTGGACCAACTAATGCCACAAAACATCACAGAAATCATCGAATCAATTGTTAATGCTGATGTGTGTCACATTACAAAAGGACTAACAGAATTAAAATTAACACAGAGTTTTTGAAACTTTAGGAAGAGTCACCTGCTTCTAATCTGAGATATATTTTTTTTATATATATTTGAATGTATCTTCAACAAACAAACTTTGCTTTAAAGCTTGCAAATAATCCTACTAACTATAATGCTGGTAATTTGTCTCTGCAGTTTCAGCAACCACCACTGCATATTCAACAGCCATGAAAACCTGTGAATAATTTGTAAATCCAAATGGCATTATTATTACTCCACAGAGACATTTTGCTTATTTAATTTTGAATTGCTTCAATGTGAAAATGATTCTTTCTTAGTTTATTTCACAGCTTTCTTATGTGATTATGATTATTCAGTCACAGGATTTCACAGTCAAATATTGTTATACAGTATAGTTACAGCTAAACTGTATAATTGACCATTTTCTCTGGTAACTGATTTTAGGCTAATATTTTCATATCTCTCATATCTGATCACACACTGTTGATTCTATCAGCTGTTTTCACTCCAGCTTCTGCTCCTCAAACCACCAGAGAGACACAAACATGTAAGTGTGTTTTTGCTAAATGTTAAATAAGAAGAATCCTTTCTGACAGTGAGATTATCTAGAAACACTGATGTCTGTAATCATAATGCAGTAGTGTAGTTTTTTAAATATGATTTCATCATCATCTTTTCTGTTTCAGCTGCTCCTCATTCTGATCACATTCGCTCTGAAGGTTCTTCATTCACTCACAACACAAAACTAATTTATTCTGAATATCTGTAAAAACTAAAACATTGAAATTTCCTCCTTTCGTGGTCATATGATGTGGCATGTCAATTTAAAATGAATTTAATAAATCTGCACATAATATATCTGATATAGATATAAACATGGATTTTTTCTTTTGTCAGTATCGTGGCTTTCAGTAGTTCTGGTTTTCACTGGTGTTGGTTTATTTCTGTCTGGACTCATGGGATTCATCTCTCTCTGCCACTTTGACAGTAAGTTTAGTTCTGCATAAACTGAGCTCCATGATATAGAAACATGATAATAAAGTGTGTATCTGTGCAGGTTCTGATGATCTTCTCACAGAGGTGAACTACAGCTCCTGCCAGGTGGAAACAACATCTCTGTTAACGTCCTCTGTGTGCTCCAAAAAACATGGATGAACCGCTTCATTTCTTCACTTGTTGTACATCTAAAGAGAAAAAAATATTTGTACAGAAAGAATGATAGTATATTTACAGTATGTAGCTATTGAATTCATATATTGATGTGCAGGCCAAGGCAAGGTTTTATCCCACATTTAGATTTTGAGCGAAAATAAAGATTTTATATTGGTAAAATATATTAACTTGTAGCTGAAAGCATTTTCAAGTCATCGCTAGAGTTCAGTGATGCAGATTCACTGACAGATATAAAGCATCATAAATATTAAATTTTTTTTTTTATATAAACAATTGAGTGTTAACAGTAAAGTTGCATTTTAAGTGCAGCATGTTATAAACAACTTCACAAAATTAGCATATAGTGCCCTACTTATTCAGTTTGTATTCACTGAAAAACATTATTGTAATTTTAACTGTAAAAGACTGTAAAAATGCTATGTTAATTGGTTAACATTAAGTTCCCTTGCAATGTAATTGTAACGAAGGGAGTCCACTGGAGGCGAGTGTAGTAGAACCCAAGTGCAGTTTAATGATATTAATCCATAACATGAACAACAAAACAGACGTGACATGGCTTGACTTGACTTGACTTGACTTGACTTGACTTGACTTGACTTGACTTGACTTGACAACAGAACCTGACACTCACCATAAGCGGGTTACATAAAACAAAGCTAGACAAGATAACAATGGAACATGAGGGCTATTTATACAAAGAGACTAATAACAAACAAGGAACACCTGTGAACAATGAAGACAAAGGCCAATGACAGGACAGAACTGAAATCACATGACAATGACAACCAATCAGAACATGACACATGAGACAGGGGAAGCACATGACATGATCACATGAGGGCAAAGGGAAATCACATGGCAAACAAGGAAAACAAACAAGGCAATAAAACAAAGCATAACTATGAAAATAAACCATAAAACGTGAACATGAACCAACACAAAAACAAGACATGACAGTAATAGATCTAACCTGCATTAAATTCATGTACAAACCCGATTCCAAAAAAGTTGTGACACTGTACAAATTGTGAATAAAAACAGAATGCAATGATGTGGAAGTTTCAAATTTCAATATTTTATTTTAGAATACAACACAGATGACATATCAAATGTTTAAACTGACAAAATTTATAATTTTAAGGGAAAAATAAGTTGATTTCATGGCATCAACACAACAGGCCATGTTTATCACTGTGTGGCATCCCCTCTTCTTTTTATAACAGTTTGCAAACGTCTGGGGACTGAGGAGACAAGTTGCTCAAGTTTAGGAATAGGAATGTTGTCCCATTCTTGTCTAATACAGGCTTCTAGTTGCTCAACTGTCTTAGGTCTTCTTTGTCGCATCTTCCTCTTTATGATGCGCCAAATGTTTTCTATGGGTGAAAGATCTGGACTGCAGGCTGGCCATTTCAGTACCCGGATCCTTCTTCTACGCAGCCATGATGTTGTAATTGATGCAGTATGTGGTCTGGCATTGTCATGTTGGAAAATGCAAGGTATTCCCTTAAAGAGACGACATCTGGATTGGAGCATATGTTGTTCTAGAACTTGGATATACCTTTCAGCATTGATGGTGCCTTTCCAGATGTGTAAGCTGCCCATGCCACACGCACTCATGCAACCCCATACCATCAGAGATGCAGGCTTCTGAACTGAGCGCTGATAACAACTTGGGTTATCCTTGTCCTCTTTAGTCCGGATGACATTGCGTCCCAGTTTTCCAAAAAGAACTTCAAATTTTGATTCGTCTGACCACAGAACAATTTTCCACTTTGCCACAGTCCATTTTAAATGAGCCTTGGCCCAGAGAAAACGCCTGCGCTTCTGGATCATGTTTAGATATGGCTTCTTTTTTGACCTATAGAGTTTTAGCCGGCAACGGCGAATGGCACGATGGATTGTGTTCACCGACAATGTTTTCTGGAAGTATTCCTGAGCCCATGTTGTGATTTCCATTACAGTAGCATTCCTGTATGTGATGCAGTGCCGTCTAAGGGCCCGAAGATCATGGGCATCCAGTATGGTTTTCCGGCCTTGACCCTTACGTACAGAGATTGTTCCAGATTCTCTGAATCTTTGGATGATATTATGCACTGTAGATGATGATAACTTCAAACTCTTTGCAATTTTTCTCTGAGAACTTTCTGATATTGCTCCACTATTTTTTGCCGCAGCATTGGGGGAATTGGTGATCCTCTGCCCATCTTGACTTCTGAGAGACACTGCCACTCTGAGAGGCTCTTTTTATACCCAATTATGTTGCCAATTGACCTAATAAGTTGCAAATTGGTCCTCCAGCTGTTCCTTATATGTACATTTAACTTTTCCGGCCTCTTATTGCTTCCTGTCCCAACTTTTTTTGGAATGTGTAGCTCTCATGAAATCCAAAATGAGCCAATATTTGGCATGACATTTCAAAATGTCTCACTTTCAACATTTGATATGTTATCTATATTCTACTGTGAATAAAATATAAGTTTATGAGATTTGTAAATTATTGCATTCCTTTTTTATTCACAATTTGTACAGTGTCCCAACGTTTTTGAAATCGGGTTTGTAATTTTATAGTAAAATATTGTTAAATGTACAATTTTTGGAAGTAAAAAAAGAACTAATCATCTTATAATTTACAGTGAATAGCCATAAACTGCCATTCCCTGTGTGACACTTCACATTTGATGTTTTTTCATTTTAATAATTATGTTTCTTCTTAGTTTATTTGTTATCATTTATGTACATCATGGTTTTATGTTACATCTTATGGTGTTTAATTTTTACTGCATTGATTTGGTGTCACATACATGACACTGCGTTCACCTTCTATATAGTAGTATTGACCTCATCTTGTGGAAAAGCTTGGCCTTGCTAATTCAGCAGAAAAGAGCTGTTGGATTTACTGCACTCTAAAAACTAATTCAGGGGACCTTTAGTCATTACTTAAATATATATATTGTTGTGAAATAAAAAATCAAGTTCTGAAATGCTGTTAGACTTTTTACTTGTAATTGTTATTTTATTGAGGTTGGATGACACAC